>NC_081431.1:45438752-45702156 GCF_949786415.1 Peromyscus eremicus
CAGCAGAAATTGTCGTACCTTTAACTAAGGAGGACATTGAAAAGTTATGGACAGAAAGTGAACCTTGGCAAAGAGCTTGCAGTAATTTTTTGGGAGAAATTAACAGCAAATATCCCAAAAGCGATAGAATTGATCTTATAAAGAGAGCTGATTGGATCTTGCCTCGAATTGTATGGGTAAAGCCCATATCTGGAGTTCGTACATTTTATACAGATGCCAACAAACAAGGAAAGGCAGGTTACAAATCAGAAAATTTAAGTAAAGTGGTTCAAAGTCCTTATAATTCAGTTCAAAAATCAGAATTATATGCTATTCTGTTGGTATTAATGGATTTTTCAGAACCTCTCAACATAGTAACTGACTCTCAGTATGCTGAAAGAGTAGTATTACATATTGAGACTGCAGAATTTATCCCTGATGCTTCAGAATTAACTTCATTATTTATTCAATTACAAGATACAATCAGGAAAAGGAGTCATCCTTTATATATAACTCACATTCGATCCCATACTGGTCTGCCAGGCCCTCTAGCACAAGGCAATGATGAAATTGATAAGTTATTAATAGGAAATGTGCTGGAGGCCTCAGAATGTCATAAAAAACATCATGTCAATAGTAAAGGTTTAAAAAAGGATTTTTCCATAACCTGGCAACAAGCCAAAGAAATAGTAAAGAAATGTCCTACTTGTTCCTTCTACAATCAAACACCATTACCAGCAGGATGTAACCCAAAGGGTACTCAAAGGAATGAAATCTGGCAGATGGACGTGTTTCACTTTGCAGAATTTGGAAAACTGAAATATGTACACCACACTATCGATACTTATTCAGGATTTCAGTGGGCAACTGCTTTGAGTTCTGAAAAAGCTGATTCTGTAATCACTCATTTGCTAGAAGTTATGGCCATCATGGGTATACCTGCACAAATCAAAACTGACAATGCTCCATCATATGTCTCTGTTAAAATGAAACAGTTTTTTGCTTATTACAATATAAAGCATATTACAGGCATACCACATAATCCTACAGGTCAAGCAGTTATAGAAAGATCAAACAGAACTCTAAAGGATATGCTAAATAAACAGAAAGGGGCAACAAAAACCCCCAGAAATAGACTGCATAATGCTCTATTAACTTTGAATTTTCTTAATGCCAATGAGAAAGGAACAACAGCTGCAGAGAGACATTGGATAATAGAAAAAACTACAGAATTAAATCAGCCTATATATTTTAAGGATGTGCTGACCTCAGAATGGAAACCAGGGTATGTGTTACATTGGGGACGAGGTTTTGCTTTTGTTTCTACAGGAGAAGATAAGTTGTGGGTACCATCAAAATTGATAAAGGTTCGATTTGAACAAGAGAAACCTCTTAATTAGGTTTCTTAATTAAACCAACATGAACATCCAATTTAAACTAACTTATACCAGTAACACATGTCTTTTCATTTAATCAGATAATAACTTGCCAAAAAGGAACATCCCCAAAATTAGTCTTGGGGAAAGGTTTTTGTTTTTGTCTTTTAGGAGAATGAAGGTTAAGGAATCTGAAGAACACTGGACAAATAAGACAACTGAAGAAAAGGGACAAATCATCTATCCCAGGAAGCAGAGTGAAATGGCGTATGGGTATATATTATCTAAAAAATTTTATGTCTTCCTAAATGTTTGTTTCTGCTTTTCTCTAAAGATTTAACACTATTGGTCTTCTAATAGTCCCAGTCCAATTAAAATTTAAAGCTGACTTTGGAGTTGGAGAATGGCTCTCTCCTTCTTTAAACTCAAGCATGTTGTTAAAAGGAAAATGCAAACTCCCTGTATCATGCCAGAATAAAAGAGCCATCTTCTGCTATGAGACAGGAGAAAAGCCAAATTAATTAAGGGACTATTCTATTACTAATCTCAACTCTTTGATTCTATTCTGATTCTTTAAACTTTTCTTAAAGTATAAATTTTATATCAAAACTTACAAGATTAATATATATAGATATATAGATATAGATATATATACATTTTAAACTTTGCTAAGATATGAATGGTCATATAGAGTACTGATTAATTCTAAAAAAAAAAGGCTTCAATTAGCTGCATATATATGTCTTTGTGTTCGAGTCTCTTATCAGTTTTCTGCAGGAATTCACGGCCAGGCCTAACATCAACTGAAGTCTCCAGGAAGAAGTTGGGGCCCCACAACAACAACAATTCCATGTGGACAATAATAACATCACTAAGCTGACAAACATCATCTACAGATCAGCTTTGAACTACAAGGTGCTCAGAGCAATTTTGAGATGACTAGCTGAGATGATCCAGTCTCAAAGACTACTTGAATAAGGACTTGAGATAAACCCTGAACTTTGGCATTATACACAGAATGGATAATGAAGGATATAGTTACCTTTCCTAGAATTTGACAATTGGATATAGTTACCTTTCCTAGAATTTGACAATTAACCTAAAATTTTTCTTTCAGGATAAAGATAACTTCGCCCATACCCAGCAGGAAGCAATTTCAAGAATACGACGCCCACATTCCCAAAGAGGTGGTGTGGGGTGGGTGGTTTTTTGGTCTTTTTAATGGGTTTTGGGTCTGGGATAATTTTCATTGTTTAGGGGGGTTGGTTACAAGTTGTCAAGGGTTAAGAAAAAGACTAAGCAAATTAGATTTAAGGTTCTTATTTTTTAAAAAAAAGAGAGAGAGAAAGAAAGAAGAAGGAAAAGACAATTACTAGTTTTAAATACTTTACATTGGATTGGATTGTTTTATATTGTATATAAATTATATATATTGAAATTGATATTGTTAGAAAATGCTATATGTATATTTCTAATTGTACTTATATCGTTCATTTAACAATGCAATTTTCTGATCCTTGAATGTTATTATTACCATTAGGATATAAAGAAATGATAGTTAGTAGTTAGACATTACAATAGAACTTGTAGTCATATTAGATATGTTTTAAAAATTGAGCAGATATATTTTAGATAGGTCATCTTCAAACCCTTCAGAGATCTACAGAATATGGCATTTAAAATGTTTTAATAACTTAGGAAATTTTTCTTTTTTGTTATGACTATGAGACATGTCAGCTCCTGGCAGTACCAATCTACTTCAGAGAAAATATGGGCATTGAAGAAACTGGGTATGGAGTTAGCTTTCATTGTGGCAAAAGTTAGCCACTGGACAACAAAGTATCCTCGAATCAACTGATGACAAAATGGACAGACAGGACATGAAACAAAGGACTACTGATTCTTGCCTAAACAAGTGTGGTTATGGCTTTATCAAAAGGCATCTTCTGAGGCCAGGACAATATGGCACCATCCCTGATGTGGCCTTCGCAACTCGGAAAAGGTACAGTGCCCTTTTCTTCGAAGGCAGCTGAACAGGCAGTGGGCCGATGGCTTCCGATGTGCTGTGGAACAGCAGCTGAAACAGTTATTCTTGAAGAGTAACTAAGCTCACGCCTCTCAATAGTAGACTGGCATTTGATAGAGAGATGTGGAGAAGAACGGGATGCTGAGATGAAGCCATATGTACACAGCCAAGAAGAATGGAGAGCTGAACTAAAAAACCATCAACATTTTCCAGAATTTAAAATCCTGAATCATGACATGACATTAGTGGAATTCAGGTGTTTCTGGTGCATGGACTGCTCTCACCCAATGTGAGGTTGAACTGTTGACCTTGTGTACATCCTACTTCACAAATGAGTCTGTCAGATATGCTAAGCCTATATAGGCTGAAGATGATGCCCCAGCATTGCGGAGAAACCTCAGGTGACTGTCCAGGCAGTTGGCTGTTTCTGTCAACTCACAAATTTTTTGGAAGTTGCTTGCATGCACTTTCTGTTTTTATTTTTGTTAGCTAATATTATTTCCTTCTTGGGTCTCTGAGGGAGTTGAAGATTAGTTAGTTATAGTTGAAGGTTAGTTAGTTGAAGATTAATTAGGATAAAAAGTGAATTAGATACATTTTGGACTTAACAAAATAGGATAATGAAATTATCATCTCTGAATTTGTCAAATACAAATGGACTAGACATTGTTTAGACATTTATTATTTGTATATATTGTATATAGTTATTGTACTTTTGTATATAGTTTTTCTTTTGTTAGTTATAACCTTTTTCTTTTTTTTTCTCTTTTTATTAAAATAGAAAAGGGGAAATGTGGTGGTATTTTACTTGTACTGAAATGTGATTTTAATTGTATGTTAATAAATAAAGTTGCCTGGGGGTCAGAGTTATAGAGCCATAGCAAGTGCGTGGCGGTGGTGGCGCACGCCTTTAAGGACCTGGAGGGCGGTACATACAGGCAATGACAAGGCAGTCACGTGTTTAGTTTACAACCAATGAGAAGGCAGAACATCTAGACTATTTAAAGACATACACACAGGAAGTAGGCCTCTTTTTCGGAGAGCTCTCTTGGCTGAAGCAGGATAGCTGAAGCAGGAAGGGTAAGGCTCTTAGTTCTGACCTCTTGGCTTTCTTCTCTGAATCGGCTCTGTGTTTCTTATTTAATAAGATGGTTGGTTACATCTACAGAATTATATTTACAGTGGATGCCAAAGACAGGAGAATAAGCTTCTTCAGAAATGTGATCCTGAGAGGCTACTCATGCTAAAATAGATGCTCAGACACTCTTGCATATATGAGCAGAACCATGGGGAACTTAGTGGGTTTTTTAAAAGACATAGAATGCCTGAACTTGGAAGGGGGAGGAGCACATGGAGGAAGCAGAGAAAGGGAGGGAATGAAAGATGGATTTTATTAAAGTATATTATATAAATATATATATATATATGTGTGTGTGTGTGTATTAAATCCTCAATAAAATAAGAGAACACAAGCACATTAATAATTGAAAGTATTTACATTATCTACATAATCAATGTTGTTGAAATTCCCTTGACATCTTGCTATTTTTTATTAGCTTCTATGTCAACTAAGGGATATAGTCTTCAACTCTTACTTAGGAAACCTCTCCTAAATATGTTTCTCTTATTTTGTCCATTTTCACTGTCCTTTGTTACATTTAAATTATCCAGCTTTGTGGATGCCAAATTGTCTATTATAACTAATCTGTAAGAAATTTTGTAGTTGTTGTTTATTTTACTTTTTTTTGTTTGTTTTTTAGGGGTCACCACCCAGCTCCCAAATAAATCACACACTGAGGATTTTTCTTTCTTATAAATGCCTGGCCTTAGCTTGGCTTGTTTCTAGCCAGCTTTTCTTAGCTTAAATTATCCTGTCTACCTTTTGCCTCTGGGCTTTTATCTTTCTGTTACTTCTGTATATCTTACTTTCACTCTTACTCCATGGCTGGCAGTATGACTGGGTGACTGGCCCCTAGTGTCCTCCTCTTCTTATTTTCTTGCTGCTAGATCTCACCTCCCAGATTTCTCCTTCTATTTATTCTTGCTGCCTGCCAGCCCCTCCTATCCTTTCTCCTGCCTGGCTATTGGCTTTCAGCCCTCTAGAAGACCATCAGGTGTTTTAGACAGGCAAAGTAACATAGCTTCACAGATTTAAACTAATGCAACATAAAAGAATGCAACACATTTTTGCATCATTAAACATATGTTCCATAGCATAAACAAATGTAACACATCTTAAATTAATATTCCTCAACAAAGTTGCATTATTACTTTCCATCATTAAAGATGGTGATCCTACCATTGAATCAAGTACATAAACAAACAATATTCCCAAGTATGTCATAAAATACAATCAACCTTTAGCTAAAACTAGTTTAACAATTTCATATCTTATAATTCTATATACAGGGCTGGAGAAATTCTTAACCAGTAAATTACTTTTTTTAAAATATGAAGACTTGAGTTAAATATCAAGAATGCAGTTAAGGGGCTGGAGAGATGGCTCAAAGGTTAAGAGCACTGACTGCTCTTCCAAAGGTCCTGAGTTCAATTCCCAGCAACCACATGGTGGCTCACAACCATCTGTAATGAGATCTGGTGCCCTCTTCTAGCCTGCAGGGATAACACTGTATATATAATAAATAAATAAATCTTTAAAAAAAAAAGAATGCAGTTAAACAACATCAACAACAACAACAAAATATCACCCCCCCCACAGAAACTATAACTGTGTGTGACTGCATTCTTGTAATCTCAGTGGAGGTGGGGCTCAAGCATATCCCAGTGGCTCACTGTCTAGCCAGTTTATCCCACACAATATGCGCCAAACTAATAAGAGATCACATCTCTAAAATCTAAGTGTTTATATCCTAAGAAGTGACATCCAAGGGTATACCTATTGTTTCTACATGCAGGTACCTACATAGCACTCACAAACAAGTGAACATATACACATATATTGTCACATGCACAAATATTTTGGAAAATCATCATGAATACCAAATTATGAACTATTTTTCCAGCTACATAAGCCATTTTCATGTCATGATGATTGCATCCAAATTTCCCTGTCGTGGAATCCCCTTTGCTGAATCATTTACCCGATGTTACTGCCCTGAATTGAAGACTCTAGTCAGCTGTTTCACTTTTCAATGCACTTTTGGAATCTACCGTTCAACATGACTAATAGATAAAGTTATTTCTCAAATGGAATTTCTTCAGAAATACCTTTGTGATTCTCCTGTTGTTATAGATCTATACTCTGTCTAATTATTCAGTATCATTTTTATTTGTGGAATTGGTGTTCATCACTAACTTATATCACACACATCTTACTGTGTACTTCAAGAGAATATAAGCTTGAAAAGAGCAGGAATATTGACTTTATTGCCACTTTGTTTTCACATAATAGAGTAGTGGTTGCCACATAGTCAATGCCTTCAATTTAATAAAATGAATAGTAGCACACAGTTAAGCATTGACTAACTAAATAGTCAATAAGATCCAAGTATCCACCTGTCATTACCTTTTGATTGATTATAGGAGGAATAAAAGTGTTTGAGCTGTAATTAGTATTAGTTTTATTTATTACTATGGCTGCTGAATATGTTAAACAAAATAGGCATTTTGTTCCAGCAATAAATATTGAGGTTTATATAAATTTGATATTAGAAATATTCACATATTTTGTAGTAATATACTGTAGAATGTATTCTAATCTCTTAATCTATATTTATTTTCATTGTGTATAATCTTTTAACATGATGTGCTTTCTAACTTAAAGTAAAATGGATTTCATATTAAATATTAATGAATCACATTATTACTGAATAGTAAAAATCTTAATGGCTATAAGAGCAGCTAGAATTGCTATATTAAACTTTCATAGAAATCATTTCTCAGCAGCAAGTGGTAAGAATCTCTTCATTATTACAAAGTATAATTAATGTTTAAGATATATGTTTAACAAAATTACATGTATTTTATATACCATATATAACATATATGTACATCTATTTGAATAAGTGTAATTAATTAAATTATATTCATTTAAATTATATCAACTCACTTAATTTAGTGCTTAAATTCATTTGAAGTAATATAATTAACTTTTCTATATGCATATGGAATTTTCTGCCAAATGTCTTTATCTTCAGGTGGAAATATAACATGGAGCTTTTGGAGTTCTATCCATCTGTCAATTACATAAGCATGTTCCAGAGAGGGCATTCTATCCTGTTCTTACAAGAGAAGAACTTGTTCTTCACTCCTCCCAGAAATTTCACAATATAAACAAGAAATTATTTTCCTCTTTAACTAAGAATAAAACTCATATCATTTTCTTTTAAATGTAGTGTATAGTGTAACAGTGATTGATTCTTGTCAAATATGTTAGGCATGGAACCTTACCTAATGATTGATATATACTTTAAATTTCCTTCCTTGCACATAGATATTGATTGAGATGTATACTCCATCAGAAATGAAGAATTCACAGTCACATAACACTGTAAAGTCTAGATTTATTTCATCTTACTAGAGATCATGTGCTCATTCTTTGTGACTTTGGAAATTTAACTGCGTTTGCACTTGCTTTCTAGTCAATGTTTTCAGTGGGATGAACTGTATGCTCTCCACTCAATTTTACCACTTACCTATGCAGAATCTGCACATTTATATTAAAAGAGATCTGTAATATCAACAGCACATAGACAGCAGGGAAATTTGACAGAAGGGAATTTCTGTAAGATAAAAACTAATATGAAGACTTTTGGTTATAAAATTGGTTGATTGAATATCTCGGCTGTATCTCATGGAAATATATGGAGTTTTCCATGAACAAAACTGAAAATTAGAAACTATAATTAATAATTTAGCAATTATATGTATCAAAAGTCAATAATATGTTCTGTATGATTATTGAAATATAAGAAATATTTTATCTGTTCCAATTGTGATGTCTATTTAAATTTTCTACTTATATTGAATAAAATTCTGCATAAAGTTGTTTTTCTTAGATTTACTCTGTCTTTATGTTTTATCCTATATATTACATATAGTATAGCTTAAAAATACAGCTTATAAATATTCTTAATAGGTTATTTCAATTTACTTTTTTCTTAAAAAGGTAAATTTCCTTCTCTCTTTTTGACCACTACATATTTACATCAATTTTGAAAATAAATATGCAATCTATTTATGATCCTCCCAATCATATATTCAGCTAGGGAACTTTAGTCTCCTCAACTCATCACCTTTTGCAGAAATGTACTACTTTTCTTTGTCATTTAATCTATTTTAATGAGCTCATTGTTTATGCAAAGTATCATTTCTGCTTACTTCATGCAAAGAATCATTTGCAAAGATTTTTTATTGTCCAATAACATTACTTCTATTGATCTCCTTTTACAACTGTTGTGCTAGTGAGATTCTTTTTCCATCACAAAATACCTGACATAATTATCTTAGTTAAGAAAGTATTTATTTTGGAACATGCTTTTAGAATTCCAGATCAAATTAAGAGAAAAACTCCTTTCTTTGGAACAAAGGTAGAGGTAACCAAATGACAATGATAGAGACTGACAGAGCAAATCATTCAATTCGTGTGTCTGGAAAGAAAGGAGAAAAAGAACATACTAGATCTCCGAGCTTTCTTTGGAGATCATGTCCATAATGACTCGAATGCCTCCCAATTGGCTCATTTTCTTGAAGATTTTATTTCCTCCTGCTCTACTTTTATCACTGTTGCTGTAATAAAGTATTGTAGTCAAAATCATCTTGAAAAGAAAATGGCTAACTGGGCATACCCTTTCAATTTACAATCTACCATCAAGGAAAATCAAGACAGAACACAAGCAGAAGGGGAACTTGAGTCAGTCCAGAACTAAAAGCAGAAATGAATGTAGAGTGCTACTTTCTGGCTCACTTACTGGCCTGTTCAGTTTGCTAGGGATGACATAGCTCAAAATGGACACTCCAGTATCAATCATCTATGAAGAAAATTTCTCACAGACCTATAGCCACAGACCAATCATCAACTGAGTTTTCCTCTTCCTGAGTGAGTCTAGGTTGTGTCAAGTTAACAAAAAAACAGAACAGAACAGAACAAAACAAAACAACAACAAACAAACAACCTCTCCTTGTAAACTTGACACACATCTTACTATTTTACCATAACTTGTCTTTGTTCCCCAAATCCCATGGTAGAATCTTATAAAATGCAGCGTAACTTTCTTTTCTTCTTCTAAGTTTGTTTTCACACAATATATTTGATCATGTTTTTCCCTTTCTGCAACTCCTCCCAGATCAAACTCAACTTATCACTAGATAGCTGTATGAAAAAGAACTATATAATTACATTCATACTGTTTTATGTCAGTTTCTCAATGCAACTACTATCAACAAACAAATGTTTATAAAACAGAAAATTATTACAAGGAACCATTGTTTCAACCAGATAGTTATAGACTAGTACCACTGGATCGTAAGATTTGCTACTGGACAAGTGTTATTGCTATTAAGATCAGGATTTCTATATAAGAATTGTATTTTAGCATATTATTTTGGGTAAATACAGAATTCACATTTAGTTGGTAGTATTGACTAACATTAATCAAAAACTTCTAGGACATTCACTTCTATTTGGAGAATTTGATTTAGAATTGTAATGTAGGGGTTTTTAAGTTAAAAAAATAAGTTAAAAAATGCCCACTGTCTTTTAGGCCTGGTATTGGAGAGAAAACATGACATGACAGTGTGTCACTGAAAAGGATATTCATCTCTTTTAACTGCAAGGCAGACTTTTCTAACAATCCTAAAGGAATTTCACAACAAGATGGCACTAGAGTCTTAGATGACATAGCTCTATGGAATAAAAACAAAAACAACAACAAAAAACTCTAATCATGTGAGTAAATGCCAGATTCTGAAGAACACTGTAACCACAGAGAATTAAATTCAAAACTGAAAAAAAAATGTAGCCTGGATTTTTCTTAAAACCAATTGTTCTCTTAATAGCTACCATCAAGTGGTTTATAATCAAACTAAAAATTTTAAATTCTCTATTTTTGAGAGAATGTTTAGTACCAATTTAGTAAGAAAGGTCAACACATCAGCTAGGATTTTAATGAAAAGATTTAAATTTGGAAAAAAATAACTTGGAAGAAAAATTAAAATATCATAATTACTTTGAAAGTATCTTAATTTTATAAAGAAGGAAATCTGTGTGAAATGTTGATGGCTTAAATGAGAGCACATATGAAATTCCCTGTGCTGTTTGCACTCAGAAAATTGAGTGATGAGAAAAATGCAAGAAAAAGAAACTGCTGTGGATATCATTCTGTATAAATAAAACACTGATTGGCCAGTGGCCAGGCAGGAAGTATAGGCGGGACAAGGAGAGAGGAGAATTCTGGGAAGTGGAAGGCTGAGTCAGAGAGACACTGGCAGCCGCCACCATGACAAGCAGCATATGAAGATGCCCGTAAGCCACGAGCCACATGGCAAGGTATAGATTTATAGAAATGGATTAATTTAAGATATAAAAACAGTTAGCAAGAAGCCTGCCACAGCCATACAGTTTGTAAACAATATAAGTCTCTGTGTTTACTTGGTTGGGTCTGAGCATCTGTGAGACTGGCGGGTGACAGAGATTTGTCCTTACTGTGGGCCAGGCAGGAAAACTCTAGCTATAATAAACTATGAGGGAAACATAACTGTCCTGTATTGTCCCCAGAGAAACAGTGTAGGTGGAAAATATTTCCAGACTAAATATAATTATCATATATTATGGTTTAACACAAGACAGAGAGTCAACCAGGAGTTAAAGAAGATGTGCATCAGTCAGAGGCTAAGGGAATTCTGTCAGGATTCACAGACAAATGCATCTTGTGTCTTCTAGGCACATTCTACTTAAAACTGCCAAGGTAGAGGACTGTAAAATTAGAGGACACCAAATAAATATTTTCCAATTTTGGAAGTGCCTTTTATTTAAACTTCTTGTTAATTAAAAAAAAAATCACATCAAAATTTTTCAATAAGATCAAATTTTATAGTTAGAATATGTCTTAGTTTTGGTTTTTATTGCTATGAAGAGACACCATGACCATGGTAATTATTATAAAGAAAACATTTAATTGGAGTGATTCGCTTGGTTTTAGAGGTTCAGTCCATTATCACCATGACAGGGAGCACACAGGCATGCAGGCAGACATGGTGCTGGAGTACTTGAAAGTCCTACATCTTGCAGGCAACAAGAAGTTAACTAACAGTCACACGGAGGGAAGCTTGAGCAAGAGACCTCAAAGCCTGCCAACCGCAGAGACACATTTCCTCCAACAAGGCTACACCTCCTGATAGTGCCACTCCCCTTGGGGAACATTTTCTTTCAAAACACCACAGAATAACACATATTTTTCTACTCCTTATATATATTCAATGTCTAATAATATTGCCCCTAGTTATGGTGGTACCCATCTCAATACCAAGTCACAGCTCTGTGAAAAAAAAATGTGGAAAACAAATCCACTGTGCATATATTTATACTCAACAAACTAATCAGGGCTGGGAATATAATGCAGAGTTAGAGCACTTGCCTGGGATGCAGGCAGCATGGCCTGAGTTCAAACCCTGATACAAAAGAGAAGAGAAGAGAAGAGAAGAGAAGAGAAGAGAAGAGAAGAGAAGAGAAGAGAAGAGAAGAGAAGAGAAGAGGAGACAGAGAAACAGAGAGACAGAGAGATAGTGAGGGAGAGAGGGAGAGAGGAAAGGCTAATGTTCTGTCTGCAGTGGATTGCAACGGCTAGGGAGAAATAATAAGTTATTAACACGGCAGCTTGATGAGTTTTGTTGTTTAATGGAAATATGATTATTCCTTTTACAGGAAATTATGCATATCAATATCATATCCTCACAGGAAAATGTGAAGTTACTTAGCATAGAAATTAAAAACTAAAATCTACACTGTATTTGTCTAAAACAGAATTGGGCTTCAAGCAATATTTGGGAGAGTGAATCTTACTGTCATTATATTTAATAAAATAAAAAAAATAAACAGTTTAGAAAAATGAGAATCTGCCTGAGGGAAATTAAAAGTTTTTTTTTAATGAAATAAATATTTAAGCTGAAATTAGGTAAAAATAATTCTCTTACAAGTAGTTTCAGAAAATCTTGAAATGCATAATTGCACACTGAGCTTGGAAGAAAAAAAAGCACCTTTTTTAACATGCTCCGATGTGCTTCAGAAATGGCTCAGTCGACTGTAGAGCGTAACACATTTTCTTCCCAATTATTTTTGAAGGGCTCCTGACAAATGTTTTCTCAGGAAAGAATGACAGACTGTCTTCTTTATTTTGTTCTCACAAGACTCTCATTTTTATCCTGTCAGGAAAAGCAAATGGCAGAGCTATGATTTGGGTAAGCTATGTAACAAAGCCTCGCGATGCATTCTTTATGATATAGCTTACTTTAATCTGTCAGAGAATGCAGGTCACATGGGCTCCTAGTAAGAGACCTAAACTTAGATATATGCTAATATATTATATTCTGACAACCTTAAAAAGGAATCAAGACTTACTATCCCAGCACCTACAATCATTGAGAACCCCAAGAAAACTATTTCAAGCTTCATCCAGTTTTCCACTAAAATATTGTTCTCATTTAAAACAGTATTTAAAAGTTAGCAGTCCATTAAAGTTAATAAAAACAAAACAAAATAAAAATAAACAAAAGCCACAAGCTAGAGAATATAGGATAGTTGATAAGGCACTGCAGGCAGTTGAGTCCTTTCTCAGAATTCCTGTAAAAATTATGTGGTTGTGGGAGCTTATAACCCAGTGCTGAAGAAGCCCAGACAGGAGGATTCATGAGGCTCCCTGGTCAGTCTACTTGGCCATTTCCAATCCCAAGAGACCCTTTCTCCAAATCAAGGTGAATGGCACCCAAGGACTCTCACTCGTAGTTGGCCTCTGATCTCCACGTACCGCATATGCATATGCTGTGGGATGTTCTGTATGTTACGTGTGTTGCTTGATTGGGTAATAAATAAAACACTGATTGGCCAGTAGCCAGGCAGGAAGTATAGGCGGGACAAAGAGAAGAGAATTTGGGGAAGTGGAAGGCTGAGGCAGAGAGACCTGCCAGCTGCCGCCATGACAAACAAGATGTAAAGTACCGGTAAGCCATGACCCACGTGGCAACTTATAGATGAATAGAAATGGGTTAATTTAAGATAAAAAGTAGATAACAAGAAGCCTGCCAGAGCCATACAGTTTATAAGTAATATAAGCGTCTGTGTGTTTATTTTATAAATGGGCTGTCGGACTGCCAGAGCTTGGTGGGACCCGGAGAAAAAACTCACCATCTACATGCATACATGTATATATTTGCACATGTGTGTATCCACATGAACTTGTGCTCATGCACACATGTGCACCCATACAATACACATACAAATGAAACAAAATAAATAAACTTAAATCTAATATATATATATATACATATACATATATATGTATATTTAAAATGGTTCTGTGGATAAAATTTGAACATGTTTTATTTCTATAACTTTTTCTAGTTTATTAATGGAATATAGTGTTACTTTTCACTTAGTTCTTTGTGGGCGCATACAGAGACTTCCTAGTGATATCTAAGCTTGCTTTACACAGCAGGGCTGCATTAGGGGATGGCTTGACCATGTATGTGGTTACCAGGTGTTTGGGATGGTCTGCACTTGGCTGTGCTGGGCAGGGGAGGTCTTTTGACCCACCTTTTGGAATTCCTTTAAAAAAACCTTTCAGAAGAAGCAGAATGGGCAGGTGAATAAGAATCCAGGCCCTCCAGAGGCTACTTTGTGTTTCTGTCTGTCTCTCTCTATATGTCTATCTAAATCTCTTATCCTTCACTCTTCAAGAATCCCTGGATTAATAAATGTGAGAGCTTGCCCCCCCCAGTTCTTTATATTACCTCAGACCCTGCTTTGAATATAAAATCGACAATTAATGTGTCTTTTCAATATTGATTCACTCAGTCTACACACACACACACACACACACACACACACTCACTCACACTACATATACCTCTGTCATAGTATTTTGGAGAACTAATCATTATTAAATTTTATGCTTATTTTGTAAATATATGTGTTCATTGATAATTAATATTAATATGTAAAAACTCCTTTCACTAATACTACATTATATTTACAGGTATGACTTTCTTCCATATATATTATAAACTGCAAGATAATTTTTAGAAACTCAGTCTGAAATAGATTATACCTATGACTTCCTCTTACATAGCATCCTTGTTCATCAATCAGTAGTTGAGATTTAAAGTGGGAAAAACCTTGAATGAGACTCCCGATCTTACTATTGCAAGGTGGCACACTCCACACACCATGTTACAGTCTGTCAGCACATGGGCTTAACCTTGTTATTTGGCTTTGAAAGACCTGAGTGCCCTCAATATCCATCCCCCATAACTAGAAAACTAGAACTTAATTTGTTTCATGTTCTTGTCTCCTCCCCGGCCATATGGGTTGTGTTTAGAAGTGACCTTGGTCATATCCATCTACTGTTTCCAGATTCCTGGCCTAAACTGGCTTCTACCTCTTAACTAACTCTTCCTTTGTTCTTTGCACCATCTGAAATCCAGGTCACACACCCAATTTGTTTTATGAAACTACCAATCTAACACCACACAAAAACTCCTCAATTTTATATCAGTTATTTTCAGGTGTTTCCTTTTCAGGTTTTGACCTACAAAGTTAGATGTCAAGAACTCAATTACTTCTTCATAGCCACTGAAATCTTTCTGGAATTCATGAATTCTCTTTTGAAGATTTTTTTTTTCAAATACACAACAGAATATTTTATAAGTTTATTTCAGATTATATTACATTTAAAGTTACTAAAGACAGACTATGGCGAGGAAGCAGACCTTTAAAATATGCTTCTTTATTTCTAGTTACTCATTGAGAGAGCTATTATAGAGTAACATGCCCAATGTTACAACTATCCTAAAAAAAGGAATTGTATCATACAAATTATTAGTATTTGTGTAACCAGTTGAAGTGATCTGAAAAGTGGAATTATTTATTTACCGCTTAAAAATTTTTGGTTTTTTGGAGTATATCATTATTTCTAAATTTTAAATTCTTTAGTTAGCAAGAAAAGTAAATGGGTTTTTAAAAATTGATCTACAGATTAGGTTTAAAAATAATTACATTTAAACTTTTAGAGAAAGAAAAAATGTCTAACAAATTATGTCATTTGGATATTAAGGCATTGATCTTCAAAAGCCTTAAATAAAACCAATAAACATTGCTGTATATATGGGTAAACTTATAGTAAATTTAATAGGAAATAGTTTATCTGTTTATATCATAATTTCCTTTCTATCACTGTGATAAAACACTTCAAAAAATCAACTTAAGAAAAGAAGGGCTTTATTTACTTTGAAATTCCAGCTTACAATTTATCATTTAGAGAAAGTTAAGACAGGAACTCAAGCAGCTAGTTCCATCACATCTACAGTCCATAAACAGAAAAATAAACACATACATATCAGTTATTTGCTGTTCAAAAACCTCTCTCTGTTCTTATGCAATCCAGGTCCAAAAGCAGGTGAATGGTGCCAGCTTAAATGGCCTGAGTCTTCTCACATCAATTAACAATCAAGAAAATCCCCATAGATACACCCACTGACACATCTGATCTAGATAATTCTTCGATTGAATCTCCCTTCCCAAACTAAACAGTACAGGTTATAAGCATCTCCAAACACATTAATAGTACTTTTACGACAATACCATTTATAGCTTCACTTTTATTATTTTCTTTAACATAGCTGAAATGATGTTTGCCTGATTAAAAATCTCAAGCAATAGCTCTTTATTGTTTTGTTTTTATGTAGAATTAATCAAAATACAGAGTTCAATAACTTCATCTTTAGTTTGATTAGGAAATTATTTTAATTGAATGTAACAAATTAACAAATATGTGGCTGAATGAGTATTTGTTACATTTAGCCTGAAGCTAAAGATCTTTCTGGATATTCTCTGATGATTATTTATGTATATGTATGATTTTTAAAATAAAAAAATGCTTTTTAAAGCATAAATTGTTTCTGTAGTATTATCTGTTTCATCTGATGCCAGATTGCCATGCAATTTATTGGATAGACACTAGTCATTGTTATTTTAGTCATGATATGTGTTCATTCTATAGAACTTCAAAGCAAAATTTGATTTGTCATTTCCCATCATTACATCATAGGTTGATGTGAAATTTTTAGGAATTATCAGTTAGCAGCTACGCATGAACTTCAGGGGTCAGCTCTTTGGCTTGTAAGAAAATGAAGCTATCACTCATAAAGGACTGCTCACATATCTTCATGCTTATTTTTGTTTTTATTGTATTTATTTCAGATAACTCTGTCTACAAAAAACTATAAGAAACCAATCAAAATTAATGGGTAATACTAAATATTGAAAAGAGGACATTTGAAAAAAGCTCATATACTAAGGAATGTGGTCCTAAGTACATTTGAGGGAGAGTCCTTTCAATACGAATTGTTGTGAGTTCCTTATATATAGCACCATAGCTCTCTGTATTTGATGAGAAATGACTCTGGGAATTACCCCCATTTTTTCTTGATTATACATGCAACAGGCTTTTCTTCACTCTATTATCTTATTTTTATGGTTATTTTAATTGACAGTTCACTTACACAAGAGTAAATCCACTTGGTTGGGTTCCATATCTTAGTTAAGATGATGTTATCTGTGATAAGATAAATTTTGAAATACTACACTAAGATCCTCTTGCAAATCATCTTGGTATATATCTGTCTATATGTAGATATCAACACAGAATTGATCTAGAATACTAAGATCTACCTTTTGTTGATAATGACATATAATTAAGTAGTCAGACTCTTGTTAACTGACAGTTTATATGGAGTGCAAAAAAAATGTTAAAGAGAAAAAAAAAAGGTAGAGCTGTTGGTGTTTTTGGAAGATTATCAGTTGTTGTGCCCTGTTCTTGTACGACATGGATGACTGGTGACCACTCATTAGAATAATATCTTCTAATATTTCTCTCAGAAACATGTACTAGTTTGTGATTTGTTTCTGAGATTGGAGGTATGTTAATCTGCATATTCCATTGTTGCAACGAGTCTCGATCACACAGATTCATAGCTATGTTAGCCACATATGGTTTTAATTTTCCTTTCTGTCCTTCTGGACCTATACATTCAAGCCATCTTGCACTCTGTTTCATTCAAGATAATGTCCCAATTCCTAACAGTTGAATGTTTACCTCCTGAAGAGGCCAAGTTGGATGCCAAAATTCTGGTACAATTATGGTAATGTCTGCACCTGTGTCTACCAGACCAGACAACAAAACACCATTTATTTTTATTGTTAATTTTGGTCTTTGTTCATTAATAGAAGTCTGCCAAAAAAAAAAGGTAAGATCCTAAGACTGGTATTTGACAGTTTATGAGATAGAAAGCACAACTTATACATGTAACTGTTGTTTAATTTCCACTTTAATTATTCATGTGTTCTATTCAACAGTTCTGTGCTCCAAGAAAACTTGATGAACAACAAAACAAAAAAATTATAATTGAAAATAAAAACAAAGTACTTTTTTTAGCTTAATATAGACTGTCCTACTCCGCAAAATTCAATTAGGAACAAAAAGTATACATAAACAAAATATTGATTTTATCTCCACATGTGATGGTGTGAATGAGAATGACCCCCATAGACTCATATATTTGAATATTTGGTTTGCAGTGGGTGAAACTGTTTAAGAAGGATTAGGAGATATGTCTTGTTGGAGGAGACATGTCAGTGGGAGCCAATTTTCTCTCTCTCTCTCTCTCTCTCTCTCTCTCTCTCTCTCTCTGCCTCCAGAAGTAAGCTCTTAGGTACTACCCTAGTGTCATGCCTGCCTATCTGCTACCATGCTCTGTACCATTTTAGTCATGGATTTTACCCTCCTCTGGACT
The DNA here is from genome assembly GCF_949786415.1 of Peromyscus eremicus. Classification (NCBI taxonomy): domain Eukaryota; kingdom Metazoa; phylum Chordata; class Mammalia; order Rodentia; family Cricetidae; genus Peromyscus; species Peromyscus eremicus. The sequence goes on from NC_081431.1 coordinate 45,457,155, forward strand.
GGGAGCCCTTAATTTGAATGTTTCCTACTGTAAGTTGCCTTGGTCATGGTGTTTTATCATGGTAATATAAAAGCAAGTAAGACACCACCCAGAGTGAAAATGAGGGATATAATGCCTGGTGGGGTTACACATCACTCATTATAAATAATAGATGTATAATACCAGATTGACATATGGTCACATTGCCATGTCACTCAGATACTCACAGCACAATGATAATGTCACTTTTCAAAGAAGGTATTTAGCACTAGCAATAGTATGGCATGGATCAATTAGTAAGACATATTTTTTATAATGATAGAACATAGAGTTCATAATAAAACTGATAATATTAATTGCAAATGAAAAAAAAACTAAATTTCTCATTTAAAAAAGTTTAATTGTATTAAATTTTATAAAATAGATATTTGTGCCACTTGTCACTGATATTTATTTTTACCTGTTTGGTGATTTATTTATTTTCCCTACTAAATTTTCCCCTACTGCTCAATGCCCCCCAGAGACATGGAAATGCATTGACTGAAGAAATCATAGTCTTTCATTCCATTAAATATGATTTTTTCTTTGGCATAAACTGTATATGCTTTCAACACAAATAGAATGGCATTTTACTTATGGGCAATCATAATGAACTGAAAACATCAATTATAAGCATCAGGGTAATAAATTAGTCCATATGCTTTGCTAGTTTTAAACAATTAGTTCTCTATATCACTAGAGAACATTGAAGGGTAAATGCAATGTCTCTCCTCCATTGTTATATCATAGATTAGTAATATCTCAGAAAAAATTTCAAAAATCTATTTTAATTGGCAAGTATTCAGTGTTTATTCTATGATTTTATTTTTTTCGTAAGATAATTCATTTAGTGAGAATTTTTACTCTGTTACTTATTATTGATTCAGCTTTTATAAACTTTTCTGAATTAACTATTTATGATGGTTTCAGAATTAACATTGGCAAAATAAGCTTTGTTGTGAGGCAGCATGTGATGGTGACAACAGATTATGTTTAAAGCATCGGGAGCACTGCCAGTTATTAATCAACGTGTTGCCTCAAATGCTTATTTTATACCTGAATAGACTTTCTCATAAGGCAATGAGCTTGCCAATATTTAAATGGAAATCGGTGTGCCATTATTAAACTCTACAACTCAGGCACAACTAAATTACTTTTGACTCATAATTAAGCACTTATTCTAGACATTTGAACTCCATGTTCTTAATAGAATAATCGATTGCTGAATGTATTCAAATACCAAAACTGGCTTCATAAATTAAATCTCACATCCTGTCATTTCTTGGTTTATCAGTGAAAACCTGTAAACAGCGTAACTATTAGAACCCTAATCTGTGTATGAAAGTTCAGAATTTGAAATATATTCATCCTATAGATAATTTTTAGATTTTTTTTCTTATTAATACTTACGACTGAACTCTGGAAGATAACTGCAATGTTCAGGGGAAGAACTGATGGGAACAAAAGAACTACTCAGTCCCTGAACACACAGAGCAACTATCCTTTATAATCTGCTAATTGAGTGAGAGAATTAAGTTCTATAAAAGGTAAAAGCCAAAATAAAAAATATAAATAGCATAAAGAATCAGTTAAAATAACTAATATACATGTTAAATTGCCATGTTGAGTCTTCTTTCAGAGATTTTAATGCTGTCCTCTACAGTCCACATTCAGAAACTATCCATTTAAATAAACTATATCAAAGGAGAAAACTTAAGGATCAAAAATGAGGGTGGAATTACTCCTTATCTTGCCATCAGAACAAGAATTATCCCCCTACCTTTTTCTCTTTTCTGATACTACACATCACTTATCAAGCTTAAAAGATTTACTATGAAGTCCTTTACATAAAATTATGTCTATGTGTTTGCCCATTTGTTTCTTAAAAGAAAGAGCAAACCCAGATAAGCTTTGGACAAGTACTGCTAGCCAGTATTGAAAAAGGGGGAATGGTTTCATCAAACACTGATTGAAGAGCTTTTCAATATAATGACTAAACTGTGTGTTTAACATTTGGAAATGTAAATAAGGTTTGCCAGTCGAGGGAAATGCAAGTGTTGTATTTCTGGGAAGGAGGATGAAGCATGGTGGTCAAGGTTAGAACACACAGATCTTAGGGATAATGGAACAGGGAAGTCAAATGATACTTTTGATGGCTAGAAAATATGTCTTGTAATTAACATATTTTCAATGAAATATTCATGTAGTTTTATTTGTCTCTCTCTTTTTTTTCTTAATTAGGGGAGTCCTTGACCAAAAGCTTTCATTTGCACAATAAGCAGGAATTAGGACTTTGAAAGTAATGAAGAAAATATGTGATTATTAAGTACGGAGTAAATTTTAAATTTTGAAAATAAAAGTGAGATTTCAGGAAGTGTGATTGTGTGTGGATCTGCATCTATGTGTGTGTGTGTGCGTGTGTCTGTGTTTGTGTGTTTGTGTGTGTGTGTGTGTGTGTGTGTGTGCTTTTTCTTTGGCTATTTTTTTTCCTTGTTAGTTTGTTTGTGCCTTTTTGAGTTTGTTTGTTTTTATTTTATATTATTTTGCTATTTTTTATTTTTTGATACCTGTTTTTGAGAAAGGATGTGGGAGATAAATACACACACACACACACACACACACACACACACACACACTATTATATCGAGAGAGAGAAAGAGAAAGAGAGAGAGAGAGAACAAGAAAGTGTGGATTTAATTGACTGAGGAGATATGAGACATGTTGTCTCTTCCTTGCTTCTGGTTCAACAATCTGCTAAGAAGAAAAATTTAGATTAATTAAATTTAGCAGAGATTCTCTGAGCAAAGAGTCACTGAAGAAATAGCAATAGTCCGAACTTGCTGTTCAGAGAGCCTGACCCAGCCTTGCCTATGAAGTATTTAGAGACAGACAACTGTCTGTCGTAACACAAAAGTAACTGGTATAACTTGGTGATTCCAGAATTTGTGTGCCATGTACTGAGGTGCTTGCTTGATGTGAATGAGTTCTGGTAAGGTGGCAGCCCATAATTAGAGGAAATAGAATTTGTCTTCTGTTAATGGCTAGCTGAAACAGTGCTACTTGGAGTGTGAATGTACTGTTCGTTTGTCATAAAGAAACTGTCGATACAGTGACTGCCTCAGGCTAAACTTAATATATATATATATATATATATATATATATATATATATATATAAAATGCAAAATGCCTATTATAAACCAGCTGAAATTCAAACACAAGTAAGATTTTGCATGCTTTCTCAGGAATGAGAAAGTATTTAAAACTTTTATGCAGAGACCCAGTTATTAATATTTCTTTAAAGTGGTGAGATATTGTCATATTATATGCTGCATCTAAATGTTACCTACTGCATCTAAATACAGGGATTAGGAGTAGCTGGGCCCCATAACCTACAAATAAAGGCCATCAAGACAACAGATGATATCTAGTGAGAGGCAAAAAAAGTTTAAGAAGGCCTGGTATTCCAGTGGATTCATGGAAATAGCCCTCCATCCAGGGCTTGGAATATGGATATCTGTAGCAAAATTTGTTGACATTGAGTCTATCATGAACACCTACATACAGTTTTATTGATAAGTTGGGGGTGTGCTATGGGTTGAGAATTATACAATTAAAGCTATCATGAGAAAAATGGGTGCAGGAATGTTTTGGCTATCCATGGACATCATTTTCAGTATTCTTTTTTTCCTTTTGTTATGGAAGAGACAATTGTGGTGATGTATTGTGTACCCTAATAAAATTTGCCTGAAGATCAGAGAGACAAAGGAACAAGCCACTGCCACATCTTTCCTCTAGGACTACTCAGCCTGAAAAGCCTCTAGTTCCTGTCTCCTAACACTTTATATACCTTTCTCCACCCAGCTTTCAATTCCTGGGATTAAAGTCATGTGTGCTTCCCAAGCAAAGGCATGTGATGTCAAGTGCTAGGATTAGAGGTGTGTGCCACCACTGCCTAGCTCTGTTTCTCTCCTAGACTGAGTCAATCTCTTTCCAGAGTGGCTTTGAGTTTACAGAGATCCAGATGAATCTCTGCCTCCGGAGTGCTAGGATTAAAGGTGTGTGCCACCACTGCCTGGCCTTTATGTTTAATCTAGTGGCTTGTTCTATTCTCTGATCTTCAGGCAAATTTTATTAGGGCACATGATATATCACCACAGACAATATTAGTAAAAATAATAATAAAATAGAGCTGAGCAATTCAATCTAAAGATAGCATTAAATGAAATACATTTTAAATAATGTACATCAAACATTTAGAGTGTAGTCAATAGCAATTTTGTTCTCTCACACACAAATTGCAACCAGTGGGACAAATTATTGGTTGACAATTCACACTGGTAGACTAGGCTACCTGGCCAGCAGGCCCAAGTGACCACATGCTTTCTCAGTTCTAGAATTGCAAGTGAGTGGCATCTTTAGCTGCTTTTTCATGTGGGCACTGGGTATTGAGATCACTTCCTTATATTTCAGTAGCAAGTACTGTGTAGCTTGAGCTACCTCCATAGTCTAAGTGTTAATCTTTATTAAAACATTTAAAATGACATCTTTTTAAAATAAGAAATATGACATCCATGCTTTTAATGACATTGGAATTAAGGCTTAATTAAATTTTGGATTCAAGTCATGATCTAATATGTAACACAACAATTTTATCGAAAGTCCTAAAATGATAAATTATATAAAGGAGTAAATTAAATTAATATGGCACTTCCAGTGTGTCTGGCACCTTGCACTCATTCAGCTGATGCCGGAACAACTCTAGGACATAAATATCACTGTTTCTCTGCATAACCAGGCAATAAAATAAGAACTGGAAAAAATTAATCCTAAAAATAGGGATAATCACACCCTTAACTCTTTCTACTGCTCATTTTTGAAATATGTATTTGAAAATGCGTGTGACTCAGCTGGTAGGTTTTCATGTTTCTCCCGATAAATAATATAAATTTTCTAAACACATCAACATTACATTTTAATTTAATGCTAAGGGAGAATTTCTCAAATTAAGAAATTATGAACAAACTTTCAGTCTAGATATTAATATGCCAGGTAACCTCTTCCTCTATCAACTGTCTCCCATGAGTGGTGGGATATCTGAGACACCTCGTGGACAAGTCAGAAAATTTTGCTTTCTGTTTGCCATATGTTAGGCTTTGTTCTAAACAAAGTAGACTTAAAGCTTCAGTTATTGGAAGACCTAAGATGGTGAGTATGGTATAAATAGTGGAGAAACAGCTGCTATTTGATTGTTTCTTCTTCTTCTTCTTCTTCTTCTTCTTCTTCTTCTTCTTCTTCTTCTTCTTCTTCTTCTTCTTCTTCTTTTTCTTCTTTTTCTTGTTCTTCTTCTTGTTCTTCTGGTTCTTCTTCTTGTTCTTGTTCTTCTTCTTGTTCTTGTTCTTCTTCTTGTTCTTGTTCTTCTTGTTCTTCTTCTTCTTGTTCTTCTTCTTGTTCTTCTTCTTCTTGTTCTTCTTCTTCCTCCTCCTCCTCCTCTTCTTCTTCCTCTTCTCTCTCTTCTTCGTTTTCTTCTCCTCCTCCTCCTTTTAACTTCTTCTAATGTTCCAAAAAAGTTAAGTCCTCAGTATAACTGCTTCCTATGAAAAATTCTAATAGTCAATAAACACAATAGATTAGATATAGTGTAAGGAGTCTTAAAATAACAGAACTTATATATCAATGTTCTCTTCCTATTTATATATGGGGTTTATTAAACTGGCTCCAGGATGTGGTCCAAGTAGTTCAAAAGTAATCGTCTGAGACTCTTGCTATTGTTCAGCCCACAAAGTGGGATGTCTTTGCAGTTGAATATGGTTCTGGAGTCTAGGGAGATTCCTGGGGAGCTGCTGGCTTTCATTTTGCATTAGAATCCTGAATATGTTGGATTCAACACTGGGCATAGCCATAGTTAAAGGAACTTGCTACTGAGAGTGAAAACAAGATGGCAAAAGCAAGCTGTTCACCTCTTTCATATATTTTGCTGCCATTGAAGGTGTGGCCCAGATTTAGAGTGAGTCTTTGTTCTTCAAATAACCTGATTAAGATAATCTCTTAAGAACATAGTATCACTGGGCGGTGTTGGTGCATGCCTTTAATCCCAGCACTTGGGAGGCAGAGCCAGGCAGATCTCTGTGAGTTTGAGGCCAGCCTGGGCTACCAAGTGAGTTCCAGGAAAGGCACAAAACTACACAGAGAAACCCTGTCTCGAAAAACCAAAAAAAAATGTATCTCCTTGGAAAAGGGAAATGGAAAATGGAATAGAAAATTATAAATGAATGGGGGGAACTGGGTCAGGAAGTTTGAGGGCAAGGGGATAGGGGTTCGAGGTAGGAATTATGGGGTGACTAAAATTAGAGGGCATTGAGGAGGAGTACAGAAACTTAATACAGTAGAAACTTCCTATAATATATGAAGGCAATTTACATGAAATCACAAAATATTGGGGGATTGAGTCCAAGATGGTGATCTCTCATCACTAAATGAAACTTCCAGTACCAGGAATGGGTTATCCTTGGAAATCCCTAAGCAATCCAACCAGTTGCAAATATAATAGGTTATTCTCCAAAAATCTGACACCAAGACCCCATTACTGAAGATAACATCTACACATCTCATTGAACATGGAGAATTTGAGCTGGTGCCTAAATAGAGCCTTCATTCTTATGTTTTAATGTCTTCTGTACAGGAATGTACTCTGCATGCTGTGGTTGATATATTGTGCACCCCAATAAACTTATCTGGGGGTCAGAACAGAACAGCCATAATATTAAACATAGAGTTAAGGCAGTGGTAGCACAGGCCTTTAATCCTAGCATTCCAGAGACAGAGATCCATATGGATCTCTGTGAGTTCAAAGCCACACTGGAAACAGCCAGACATGGTGACTCACACCTTTAATCCCAGGAAGTGATGGCAGAAAGCAGAAAGGTATACAAGGACCAGAAACTAGACCTGGTTAAGCTTTTAGGCTTTTAAGCAACAGTTCAGCTGAGACCCATTCATATGAGGACACAGAAGCTTCCAGTTTGAGGAAAAAGGATCAGCTGAGGAATTGGCAAGGTGAGGTATCCGTGGCTTGTTCTGCTTCTCTGATCTTCCAGCATTCACCCAATACCTGGCTCCAGGTTTGTTTTTATTAATAAGGCCTTCTGAAATTCGTGCTACGCCATGCTACCAAAAGAGAAATGTAAACATGAAGACCTTTGATCTACAATGATGTACTGCCTGCAATATTATGTTAGGGCAATGATGGTAGAAACTTGTGGAAGTAACCAACCAATAATTGATTTGACTTAAAGCCTAATCCACAGTTTGGGACCCATACTCAATCCTGCTTGGGTGATGAAGACATAGAAACTATATATCCTGAAGACCCAGCATAAAAGCAAACACTACTGGTTTTAAAAAAAAGTAGTGATAAAATGATTTCTAATGTCATTCATTGATACTCATAGATCACTTCCTTGTTGAGCCACCATTTGAGAAACTTCCTCCTGTAGCAAATGGGAACAAAACCAGAGACCAACAGCCATACGCTATGTAGAGAGAGAATCTTTGAACATTCAGACCTAACCTGGATGTCTCCATCAAATTCGTCCCTGACAGAGCTCAGGAAACTGGGCACAAGAGGAGGCAGAAAAAGTCTAAGAGTCAGAGGGGATAGAGGACACCAAGAAAACAAAGCCCTCTAAATAAACATGAGCAAAGCTGATGTGAACTCAGAGTGACTGAATGCATGGGTCTGCAGTAGTTCCTCTGCTTACGTATTATATTTTCTAGTGTATTGTTTTTACAGGATTCCTAAGTGTTTCATTAAAATTAAATGAATCTCTGAATTTTTTTTCCTTCTGTTGGTTTGTCTTATCAGACTTAGATGTGATAATTTTTTTTATATTTTATATTTTTTGTTATATTTTAATATTAACTTTTAGAAGCCTGTTCTTTTCTAATTCAAGACAGTAAGTGAGTAAAACTGCATGGAAAGAGTGTTGAGGAGGGGTTTGGAGGAGTAGAGAGAGGGAAAACTATAATCAGAATATTTTTTTGAGAAAAAAAATCTATTTTCAATGAAAGGACAAATATTTTTTTAAAGAATGAAAATCTCTTATAGTAGTTCCCAGAAGCTTGGTTACTAGTTGATCCCTGATGTAGTCAAGTTGACAACTAGGACTAGCCATCACACACGTGAAGTGCCTTGAAAAAGCTCATCTGTGAAGGGTTGTCTCTAAATAGTGAATTCAGTCATTGAAAGAGGGCTCCTCATTCCTAATTGTACTTCATTAGTGGATCAATAGACAGATGGACTCAAATTGGATGGCATACTGATGAAGTCTTGGAGGCTGAACATAGTTGGGGAAGCAGGATCTGGGGTTTCACTCTTGGGGACTACACTTGTCCAAGCCCATTGCCATTTATACGCTGCTTGACCACTTTGAGATAGATGATCAGCTGTCCTCCAATGCCTCTCTGCCATGATTCTCTGCCACATCACAGGCTTCAAAGTAAGAAAATCTGCTTGCATGGATTGAGGATAAGACCCCAAATAAACCTGCCCTTTCAATCTTTTTTTCCCCTCAGGTATGTCATAGTGACAAAAACAACTATAAAAAATCCAAAACACTAACACTCAATACATTTAAAGACAGACAGCCTCATAAATTAGTAGATATTCACTATCTAAGGTACTGAACAATCATAAAATATTAACAGACTTTATTTGCAAGTCATTTTCAATATATGTTGACTATAATATATTTGGAGTTAAACACTGAAGTGAGAGCTTATAATCTTTACTACTCCCATTTTAAGATATACTATATGGGCTGAATTTCAAGGTCTTCATTATCATAGTAGCATTTTCATGAGTATACTGATGATGACTTCATATCCTCTGTGTTTTTGACCATACAGCCTTTCTATATCATATTACCCTACATTATTAATCTCAAAATTATAAATAATATTCAGAACAATTTTAAATATTCAGTAATGAATACAATACTGAAGAATGTTCAACAATCTTTGTAAGTAGGCATTATTCCACAAATATTTCTTAAAATATTTTTCTTAACATGTTTTTATATGGCTATCACCAACTGTAGTTACTGAAGCTATAATTCTCCACCAGGTTGATCTCAGTCTGTGGGGAAGGCTTTGCCCTGGAGGAGATTGGAATGGGAGGCGGGCTGGGGGGAAGGTGAGGGGGGCGGGAGGGGGGAGAACAAGGGAATCTGTGGCTGATATGTAGAACTGAATTGTATTGCAAAATAAAAATTAAAAAAAATACATTATTTATAACATTTTAAAAAAAAGCTATAATTCACTACTTTTTAAAGTAAAAGGGAACATTTAAAATGCCATGTCTTTGATAAAAATCCATTCTTAAGCGTACATGTTACTAAGTGCAATATACTTCAGAAGCTAATTAAATATCATTCAGATTCCCCAGGTGATGCATTCAGTGTGATTTGTTCCATCCAGAATTTACGTAAGAGGCCTTATCTTCCGTGCAAACATGTGAAAGGTCATAACGTTTAGTTAGGAAGGTTACCTTATGTCAACTAAGGTCTTCACTCTTGGAAAGTGTTAAAGTAGTTCTTAGGACTTCGAGTTGTTTTTCACAGCACATTAAAGTAGTTCTTAGGACTTCAAGTTGTTTCTCACAGCATGTTAAAGTAGTTCTTAGGACTTCAAGTTGTTTCTCACAGCACATTAAAGTAGTTCTTAGGACTGAGTTGTTTCTCACAGCACACGTTTTTGTTATAATTTGTTCTTGACTCCTCATTTCTCTCTGTCTTCATATCTGGGTAAGATTTCTGCCATTGTGATACCAGTCACCACAAGGACCTCGCCATAACTGAGCTGGTGTTGATTTTATGTCATTGAAATTCCAGAATTATGAGTTAAGTTCAGGTCTGTGGGTTATAAAGCATTCTGCCATAACCTTTCCATTGTAGTGCTCAGAAAATGGATTATTAATGGGACATGGCATAAAAACAGAAGTTAAAATTTGTAGGGTTTTCACAAAATGTTTGATAGAACAATTTGATTTTGACAAAAGACAAGCAACTCATATATCCATGCTTCTTATAAATAGGATAAACTTTAGTGAATAAAAATTTATACTCACTGGTCTCAAAGAATCATAGTCAAGAGAAAATAAGAGTACACATGTCGGTTCAATCACCTTCCTGAAATAAATGCTGTAAGGTGTAACAAAAATGTAGGGGAGAGAGCCATTCTTTTCAGAGTGTGTTAGAAATGTTCATGAAAGAAATAACTCACATTAGTCAAAGAAAAGTGATTCATAAAATACATTTATAGGTTGAAAGAAAAAAAATAAATAGATTACAAGTGATATGACCTGTATTTCTACAATATCACAAATGAATCTGTTGGCTTTCTTGTATCTTTCTAACAGTTTTGCCAAATTGTTTACCAAATTAGGAATGAAGGACAAATGGAGTGTTTTTATAAATATTATTATTGATATGTTGATCTTATCTATTAATTGAAATGTAACTTATACCTTCATTTGTAACTACAAAAAGAAGTCATTCATGTATTTTTCATTAATATAAAAAAGCAAATTATTTTTTGTATGCACAATGCTAAACTTTCTTCTAGGAATCACTTTTATTTTATCATGAGCATGAATTGTTTTGCTTACAAGTGACAAAATCAGAAAGTGAACTCTATGCTGTGTCCTTGCCATGGAATGAAGCAATGCTTACACTTTCAGCTACTCTTTTGCTAGAATGCATGTGGGAATAGGCAATGTATATCAACGGTTGAGAGATGACTCAATAAGCTGTGCAATCAGTTATTTGGAATTGCAGTCCAGTGACCCTCAAAAACTTCTCCCAGGATGGAAGATTTACAGTGCACAGTATCTTCAAGGAATTTTGTTTATATTAGTGTCTTTGGTCTTGAAATGACCTTTGTGTTGGAATAGACAGGTGATTACTTATTCTGTTCTCAGAAAGTTTAAGTGAGCATTGTCACTTACTATTCTTAGAAAGCAGAACAATTAGATTGACTACATACTATTTAATTAGATAACATTCAAAGGCTGTAATGTTTTGAGTTTAATTTGATTTGTAAATCAAATATTTGGCTTGTTCTAACATGTATTTATTTGAGTAATATTGAAGATGAGCATAAAGAAGCTAAAAATGATTGCCAATAAAGCGTTCAAATAACAATAATATTGTTCTGAATTTATCTAATGTGTTTATATTATTTGCTATGGTTTATAGCCTTTTCAGACTGTATTATTAAATTCAACATATTACAGCACAAATGTGTACTTGTAACTGATCTTCTTTTATATAAACTAATGAAGTATTGTCTATTTTAACTAGTAGAAAAGTAAATAAAATTGATTTCTGTAGCTAATTGTAAAGTTCCCGATTTAGAAAAAAAAAAAGTGGAAAATACTAAAGGTCAGTCCAGAATACTATTAAATTATCTGCTTAATGTAATGAGTTCATATTTAAAGTAAATATTGACTTCAAATTTTAATTTCTGGAATTCTCTTGATCACATCTTATATTGATGCAAAAATACTGTATGTAATGCCATTTTTAGATATAATGTACCACATTACAAGGTGTTCTAAACTGTCCCAGTGTATCTACAGAAGGAATATTATGGAGATTCTAATAAGTAAAAAAAAAAAACTGGCTAATAAAGGATGTTTTTCATGAAAACATAGCTAACTTTTATTATCATGGGGGAAGATAGAAAATTAAATCCATAAATAATCCTAAAATCTACTTTTTTGCAGTTAAATTTATCTTTCTCCCTCCTGAAATCTTCAGCAAAGCTTAACGTGTTGACCTAAGGGCTGAGCTGGGTTTCCTTTTCACTCCTGTCCTTTAGAGCAGTGAGACGCAGAGGAGAAATCTGAATAAGTGGTCGTGAAGGAAGGAGTGAAGTTCACAGGTTCACCATACTTCAGAAAGCCATCTTTGGGTCTGTTGGTGGGGCTGACCCTCCTCTTCTCCTGTTGCTGGCATACATTGGCAGTTCTAGACACTGAGTTGACTTTGAAATTATGAATATAAGACAAGATGAGCTCTCAAACGTGTTCCCACAATCGTTATTTATGGTGGTATTTTATTTGTACTGAAATGTGATTTTCATTGTATGTTAATAAATAAAGTTCCCCGGGTGTCAGAGCTATTAGCAAGCCATAGGAAAGCTAGGCATTAGTGGTGTGCGCCTTTAATCCCAGAATTTGGTAGGCAGAGCTAGGCGGATCTCTGTGTGTTCAAGGATACAGCCAGCATTGGAGACACACGCTCCAATGTGTGTCTGGAGGTCTGTATAGACAGGCTGTGACGAGGCAGTCACATGGTTGGGTTTACAACCAATGGGAAGGCAGAACAGAAAGTCTATATAAAGACAAACATATGGAAAGTAGGTCTCTTTCGGAGAGGTCTCTTGGCTGAAGAGGCTAGCTGCAGGGTAACGCTCTTAGCTCTGATCTCTTGGCTTTCTTCTTTGCATTGGTTCTGTGTTTCTTATTTAATAAGACGGTTGGTTACATCTACAGTTATTCATCACCATTTCCCAATTGGTCAAGCATCCAGAGGTAATGGAACAAGTCCAGACAAATTCTGTTTCCTTCACAGCTATGCCCTTTATAGATCTGATTTACAGGAAAAATTTTGATCTGTGAACCTTAGTCCCTCAATATTTACAAAGGGCTTCAGTTTTAAATGTAGATTGTTTCTCATTGTAAAAATCATTAAAACATAATTCCTAGCCACTCTCCCAGTTACATGGCTGCACACGTGCTGTCCAGTAGCCAGACAAGATGCTTAGTGATCCTAGGGTCTTACATCCTGTGTAATTCGTGTGCTGCATGATCATGTATTCTGCATGCAGTATGGTCACGTAATTTATGTGCATGTGTGGCATAGCTACATAAACCCATATGCACATGTGCAGGGGGTACTTACAAAAGCAGGTTCCACGTATTCCATTGTTCTCTTCCTGTATGGTCATCCTATAGGCCTATGCACACCCCTTCTATTCCCTTCCCTTAATAAACTCTTATAGTGGGTTTTGTTGTGCCTCTAGCTTCTCTCGCATGGTAAACAGTGCTGCTTAATAAATAACAGATATAGATTTAATAAAATAAGATTAAAGTGGAATACAGGCTGAAATAATTCTGTAAAGTACAAGTAGCTATGCTCACTTAAATCCATTTAAGAAAATTGTTTAGTGCCTCAGTCCCGATGCAATGAAGGCTGCGTCACTGTCTTTGCAGAGTGTGAGAGACAGACTTCTCAGTAGGTAACTTTTCGTAGCTTGCAACTCCTGTCTTTCCTAATGCTCTGTGTGACTCATGCTCATAGTACAAAACTTTTCTTTCAGAGAAGGATTTAAACCTGAGGGTTGTGGCAGGAAGGGCAATCCAGAGTAGAGAAGGCATGAAAGAAAACAGGATAAGATGAAAGGGAAGGAACTAGAGGAGAGGAAGGGAGGAACCCAGTTAGAAGGTGGAAATGAGAAGCTTATCTAAATATCTTAAATTTCTGATGTCTTTACAAAACAGATTTTTGTCTGTCTGCTTCTTGATAAGTTTTTTCCCCTACTTTAATCCTGACTTCATGTTTCTCCAAGATAAAGACAATCAGAAGTGGTAATAGATTGGTAGATAGTCATATTTATTAGACTGCAGCCAGAAAAGAAAATACTGATCTACTTTTTTCCCTATGAAAACGTTTAGACTGTTGCTTATGGAAACAAGGCTTTAGTGGCTACTCACTGTATAGAGTAAAGCAGAATTTACAGTACATATGGGGGTTACATTTTTATTTACTAATAGTGATCTGTTTTTAAACCACTGAGGAAAAATGCAGTCGCTATAACACAATGAATTGTGTACACTATGAACAATGTGTTGGAAGGTGATTTATTTTTTAACAACAAAATGTTTCCTTATAAAAACTAAGGCAGCTACAGTACTACCATAAAGAGTCAAGAAAATCACATAGGACCAAGATTATGTATTCAACCCACTAGTGATGAACCAACAACAAAAAGAAATAATGGGGCTCAGGACAATAAATGGAATTAATATTTCCACCAAATCATCCTGGTTACTGGATTATGACACTGAAAAAAATTATTCTTGAGGGCCACATCAGACATGTAAAATAGATGTGTGTGTGTGTGTGTGTGTGTGTGTGTGTGTGTGTGTGTGTGTGTGTTGGATATTTTTAGCACAAAATCGTTCTATCCAATAACTCCCCCCAAAAAAAACCAAGTATTCAGCTATGTCCCTGGTATTTCTCAGTTAAAATCCCTTTGAGTTACAACATGGCCTTGAGAAAATTCTTTGTTAAATCAAAGTAAATGACTTGGGAGGTTTAACAACCCAGTGTCATATCAGTTTCAATTAGATAATTAGCTGTCAAAAAGAGCCCCTAGAGAGAGAAACATAGGTTAAGCACATTTAATTGAGCAGAAGAATGAATGGGGACGGAAAGGCTTTCAAATATCGTAGCCATTTTCCTTTTGAAATACGAATGGGTAGAATGCAGGGGCCACAGAAGGACTTTTGCTCTAGTAGCAAAACAGGTCAAAGTTAGCACAGAGAAGGAAAAATAGCCTACTTTCTTATTCTGTCTAGATTGCCCCTGGGATAGATGCAATCTATTTATTTAATATCCTCATGCGACAGTGAAATATGAAAAGTGGCTTGCTAGAAAGAGAAATGAGCAGTCATATGTCAGTAGCAATAATGTAACATTGAGAATAGTGTCCTTTGTAGCTGCTAAGGATAATTAGATTTCAAATACTTTTGAAAAAGTAAGCAAAAAAAAATAGCATATCTCAATTTTCTTCGTGATTTTTCTCATGTGTTCCAGTAAGGATAAAAAAGGAAAGAATATTTTACCTTGTTTTGTAAAATACTGTAATTCCAATTTCTAAGTTTATTTTCTATTTTCCCAACTAAGTACAGGGAAAGTGCAAGGCCTTATATCTGAAACACACTGTAAGCTCTGGGAGATTAAACAAACAAACCAAGGGACCTGTGGAGCTGAGCAATATCATGGCGGTATATCAATCAGGTCTTCTTTTAAAATTTTAATTATTTCCTTTTATTGAAAATATTCTTTCCTCACGTGTTAGGTTCTGATTATGTTTTCCCCTCCGTGTATCCTCTCAGTTTCACCACCTTCACCTTCCCTTAGGTTTGATTCAAACCCGTTTCTGTCTCCCATTAGAAAACAAATAGGCATCTAAGGGATATTAATAAAATATAATGAGATAAAACAAAAAAAAACACATCAGATTAAGACAAAATAAACAAAGAGAAGGCAAAGAGACTATGAAAAGGCACAAGTAAAAGCTATAGACACAGAGAACCACTTTGTTACAATTTCCTCTTCCCATTCCTCCCATTAAGCCTCCCATATACCTCCCTCCTTGCTCTCTTTCCAATTCATGACCTCTGTGTCCATTGTTGTTATATACATATATGTATACATACTTTCATATGTATTTCTTAATGCATAAACGCAGTCTGTTCTGTCTGTACACTGTTACTTATATTGTATGTATGTCTTCATGACTGACCGTTTATATTGGACTATTTCTCCCGCGCTCAGCATTCATTGTCCTTATTCTAGGGTTGAGGCCTCTTCCATCCTCTTTAGGACGTCTGTTGCTTTTTTCTATGTTCAGCTCATATTTAGGCAGTCATGGTGGTGAGAGCTTATGGGTGTATCTCCTGACATTCCTAAGAAACAAAATCTCACAACAAACTCTCTGATCCTCTGGCTCTTACAATCTCTCTGCTCCCTCCTTGGTATTGGTCCCGGGGCCTTTAGTGTGGAACTGGATTGTAGATTGTATCAGTTGGGACTGGGCCCCACAATTCTGTATTTTCCTTTGTTGTGGTTTTCTGGAATGGTCTCCTTCTGTTACAAAGAGACATTATTATTTTAGATGTGAGGTGAGGACTACATTTCTCTGTGGGTATGAGGATAAATATTTAGAGTGTAGTCTTCTTTTTAGAGTAGTTGCTCTAGAAGCTAAACATCTTTAAATGTTCACAGGTATATTCAAAAGAAAATATAAAAATACATATTGCATTTTAAGGAATAGTTCTGATATAAATATAAATAAAGTCACTGTGATGATTCCATCAGTGAAGCACAGTGTCAAGATGCCTATATCAATATCTCTCTTGTTTTCTATTAGTCCATTAGTTGCTTTTTCAGATCTATTTTTTTTTTACAAGAATCAATATAAACTTAGTCATCAAAGAGTGAAATGAGACGTCAATTAATTTAATGTTTCAAATGCTAAGTTGATAGATCTTTTAAAGTGTAACTTGGATCTTAAAGGTAAACATCATTTTTAGTGCTATTAGTTTAAATTTTGTGGCATAGTGGATCCTATGAGACTATCATGAACACTGAATCCTGCACAAAATTTTATGCTATTGTACTACATTATAATATATGCTTGAAAGACTTTTTTAATTAGCCTGTCACATGTAAAAAATTAAGGAGTCAGTATAACAACTATTAAGCTGTTTTGCATTTTATAATGAACATATATCATATAGTTGCATAAACTTAGAAATGCCTCAATTATATAACATATGACTTAAAACATGAGTATAGTGTATTGATGAAATCTTAGATTTAATTAGAGGTCACTACTTGTCTAAGCCTAATTTCAATAACCAAGATATTGGTAAATCAGACTTTATATTCAAATTTAACTTATTTCTCTTACAGTGTAGGCATAGTATAGAATGCTAATAAATACATTCAGGTGAATAATTAAAAATTTTTATAGCACAATCAAGTTTATTATTACTTTCAAAATAAAAATACAGACAGGTACTTTTAATACTTTCAAATTAAATAAATTACAGAAAAATTTGTACTGTAAGAATTATTTTTCTTTATGGTATCACATTAGGATTTGCACATGCCAAGAAATTGCTCTACTATTGAACTGCATCTCTGACCCTAAGAATAGAATCTTACAATCAAACAAAAAGGGAATACATGTCATAAAATATTAATAACAGAGCTGCTTCAATCTTAGAATTTATTGATCAGATCTGGAAAACTTAAGAAGGCAACCACAGATATGCCAGACAGGTACAGAAAGCAGTTACCAAAAGAAAAGTATTTATAAACTACTGGTAAGAAAGGGATCTGAGCCTTGAAGAAGGGCTCCAGCAGGCTCTTTTTCTCATGTGTGAGACTGTGCATGAGGCTGATTCGTCCACTGCTGGAAAGCTGAAAACTGCAATGAACTACTGCCAAAGAAATGAAGGTATACACTTCACGATGATGACATGAGCACGCGAAGGAGAAAAAGGAAGCCAATGGGAAGTCCATGCTCTTTCCTCTCCATGTTTCCCGTCTACCCAGTACACTCACAGTTACAGCCTAGTAGGGACTGAGTTGCCAAAGGAAAAATCCATTGCATAGTCACAGGCTCGTGATCACATACTTAATGTGTAGAAGAATAAGTCAGAAACCAGGGCAGTATTTAACAACTTGAAGTCAAACTCAAACTTTAAATCATCACTCCTAATGGACCTTTCCTAGAAAGGCAGCTGTGTTCTTTTTTCTAACTTAATGTGGAATTGTTTCTAGGAAATGAGTTGTCTGAATAGGTATAGGTTTCACCACAGTGTTTCCTAACTCCTATCTATAGAATCCTGTTTTCTCTTTAATAATTATTTTCCAATTAGGGCATCCATATTTTTATGCTTAAGCAATCTCATTTATCTGGTTACTTTCATTCTGTTGTGAAGTAGAGACACAAATTTACATATACCTTTCTGGGTGAGTAGACCATTATTTCAGAATAGAACAGTGAGTAATGTTATGTTCCTGATTAGAGAATCTACATCTGGCAGATACAATGAGGTCAAATAATTGTAGATATACTGGAATAATGTTATTCTGTTTGCTTTGTCAGTTCTTTTCAATATCTCTACATTTTCACCACAAATTACATCTCTTTTAGTAAGAAAAAGGCCAAATGATATAACTCATGTTACCTTTTTTAATTTTATCTGAAAAGTTCTTTACATTCTCATTTTTAGTATATTATTTGGTCATATGAAATCTAATACTTATTAACTGAACCTTATGGAACCTACCTACCACCATTGCAACGTTGTTTTAAAAATTACTTCTTTATTTGCATGCAAACTGAAAATTCCCAGTGATTTCTATTACTTGATCTCTTTCCCTTTAATCTCAAAGACATTGCAAAACACCCATCTTTAAAAGATGAAACAGCGGAAAGTATTTTCTACTATACTATTTGTTTAAATAAACATTTTCCAAAGTTAACTCTTACCTTTTTACCATCAGAAAAGTAACACCATAGTACAGTGAATAGCTGCCAGCTTCTAAAGTCTTGAGACTCAGTCATATAGATTCATCAACACTCTACCAACTGTAATTTCTACCATTTTATGGAAATTAAATCTAAAAATACAGTTCTCACTTAATTTTTCAGATTATTTGCTTACATGCAGTATTAAACATATAGCCTAATATATAATTATCTTTCCAAATTCATAGCTACTATTAATCACCTCTTGGGTCAATTATTAAGTCTGTGCTCTAGAGCTAAGACTGGGATTTTGTAGTATAATTTATGCACAGAATTTTAACTCTAGGTCGGTGATTCTTACTCAGCTTTCTACATCCTCCAGTAGTGTTATGATCATATTGTAAAGCAGGTGGCTAGGACAGCCCAGGGTCACTGATTGAGTAGGTCTGAGGTCAGACTAGCAGACTGGCATTTCTAACAAGTCAATGTCCCTGCTCCAAAGAAACCTCTTTACCAGTCATTGGAAGTGTAGTACTTGTTTCTCTTTCTTAGTACCCTCCTATTCTCCATCAGTTAGTCCACAAAATTGTGCAACAGACAATATTCTTCTCAAAATGTACTGATTTTTTTCTGTTGCTCTATTTTTAAAGATTTTCTAGAACCCAGAACTTTTTCTTTACTAATTTCCTAAAATTTCTCAAATTGTTTCTACCTGCACTCCCATATTAACATGCATTTTTATTAGTTCTAAGTGAATTTCGTACAATGCATTTTGATCACAGTTTGCCACTCCAATATCTATAGTTTTGGTTTTTGGGAGCTCTCATATTTAGCTTATGAGTGATATTGAGTGGTACATTTTCTTTTCCTTTACAACATTTTTGTTTTCCATTCCTGCCTATAACGTAATTCAGGCTCATTTAATATATTTCTCGGTACTGGATCTAACAACTATTTTTTTGAAGAGGACTAATTTCTTTTCATTAAAGAATAGGTTATAAACCAAGATATGGACGCTGAGTGTCTGTTATACTCAGATGACAGTGTTTTGGACTCTCTTAGTACACAAACAAGACACGTAAGTGCTGTACAGTGTGTTTTAATGTAAATATTCCAGCCTCTTTCCTAGTTCAACATTTGTTTTATGGCTAAATTTAATATTAATAATTTCAACAAAAGCTCAAACTGCATTTATTTTATATAGTTTCTCTAACTTATTTTATATTTTCCCTTACATTATATGACACTGGTCAGTAGTAAGAGAAATTAGAAAACTAAATAAATTCAAATGTGCATCGAACAGTAGTCTTATTCTCATTTAGTCTAGATTTTATTTTCCCTAAATTGCAGATTTTAAAATTGGCAAGCAAATAAATTAAATTATATCAATTTTATAAGCATATACTATGTTAATAATTAAGCCTGCCTATGAAGATGCGTTTTCCCAAATCTATGCCTTATAATGATGCAATTATACTTTTCTAAGTCAGAGTGGCTTAAACACTAAACATTTCTCACAGTCCCACAGGCTTAGATATCTGAGATCAAGGTGTGGTAGATTTGGAATCTGTTGTATGTCTGCTTTGCAGATGGGTATTGCCTAGCTCTGTCCTCAGAGGGAAGAGAACAGAAAATAAATGATAAAAAATTACAGCTCTGTTTGCTCTTTTGTCGTTCACATTATTTCATCTTTTGGACTAGAGTCTCCTGGGCTGAGGCTAGCCATGAACTCACAGGACAACAAAGAATGACCTGAATGCCTGACTTTCTGTCTCTGCCTCCCGACACTCTTACAAGTTATGGTACAACACTTGATTTTCATACAGTTGCTAATCTCACCCATGAGGACACTACTCTAATATCGTATTTACCACCCAAAGGACCTTTCTCCTAACTTTTCCAGTTAGGATTCAGTGTATAAATTTAAAGCAGAAATAAACATTCAGTCTACCACAGAAGCTATATTACCAAACAACAAAAAAATAGACACAATTCTTAACATTTCTTCCCCAGTCCATGTAAATTATTTACATTCAATGCTAATATCAACAATGTCAATTGGATTAAGCGTTTTAAATATATTTATCTTCCATGTTAACAGGAGTAAAAGATCAAGCATGCTGGATGTGCATAGTGTGGTCTCTAAGCATTTAAAGGCAGATAACTGATGTATATAACACGTGAATTGATTAAACAATTTTAGTTGCTCACATTTCTTTTCAGGAAGTGGGAAAGTAGCTTCACACTGGTCTGCCTTTCTTAGCCTACTGAACCCATTGTGTATTTGTTTTAAAGCTAAGGGGCAAAGCTTTAACTATCTTAAGGAAAAACGGCTGGCTGGAGCCTACATTGTATTTATTTTTCCTCTAGTAATAATCTTTCATGTTTAAAATAATATTTGAAGATTTTCAAAACACATATATTTGACCCCTGCCCTCTCCACTGCCCCATCTTGAGTTTCTGACACAAGGTCTCGTTATGTTTTCCAGGCAGGTCTGGAGCTTATGTTCCTCTAATCTTAGTTTGCCCACTTCTGATTACAGTTGAGTCCCACTATGCTCAGTGGAATTGCTTATTTTTCAGTGTCCCTCCCACTTTTAAAGTGTGAAGCTTATTTGAATTTCTACTTTCCCAAGTTTATTTTTAAACCGTCATATAAGCATATTTCAAGAACTGGTTATATATCTATTTATGCCCCAAAGCAAAAAGTCCCATTATTTAAAATCTGTAAAATCCTTAAGAAAGTATCTTAGATACAACATGCATGGTAGCTGACAAGGCATTTTAATATATTTTCATGCAATTTTAAAAAGTTTTCCTATGAAGACTTGGTTTTCTGTTAGAATTTCAGATTTTTTTCAATGCAAAATATTATGGATATTCAATAATTATTATGAGATGAAATATGAATCTTCTAAGCTCTGAAAGAGTCTGTAAAGAAATCAGGCTTTCAAGACATGCAATCACTGGAAACCTACTGTTTGTTTAGCTAGACTCATTCAGAGGCAGCATTAACCAAGTGTTACATGCATGATTCTCAGTTGGATAATCAACTCTGAATTTACAAATCCCTTCTTGCTTTTTGAGACCTGCTGGTCAAGATTTTTATAATATATCTCAACCATAAAAATGAATCTATATTTTCAATTTTATATGCTCTCTCCCTTGCAAGTCTCATTGGTAAAGTCTCGGATTTCATGAAGAAGAACTGTCAAAAATATCAGTTGACTTGAAATAAGTTATTTAACTAGATGTCTAGGGCAATATCTGTGGCACTTGGCCAAAGCTCTAAGACACACTGTGGACACCAATTTTACTCTGGGTTATTAAAAAAATCAGAACCTGTTTTCACTTTAATATAGGCTAGATTTTTAAATTACAGTAATCACTCATTTTTCATATTAACTACAATTATTTTCTGATGTACAATGGCAAACTATAATACAATATGGTCAGTGATGAGAAAATAGAATACAGTAAGTACTGGGTAAATATCAGTTATAGGGATTATTGCATTATTTAAAGGTCACAACTACCAAGTGTAGTTGTATTGAATCATTCTCAATTGAATAAAGAACTGCAGCTCAGGAAAAAAATCACCATCCTATAGCTAATGTATAATTATTCCTGATTAGAGATTTTCCTGAAAGCATACTCCCAAAAGGATATATTCATTTACATACACACAGGGTCATATGTAAAATATCTGGGTCAAATTAAAGACATTCTTTTAAATTATAAAAGTAAGACTGAGTCTTTTTTCTTCCTTCCCCTTCTTTCCTCTCCCCTCCCTTCAGCCCTCTTCTCTTCTCTTTTCTATTCTTCACTCCTTTCCTCTCCTCCTTTGTTCTTCCTTGTATAAGCATCTTAAAATTCCCCAAGTTATTTGCTTGGGTACCAGTGATAGTTCCTTTGTGGAACGAAGTGGTAACAGAGAAACTTAGGGCTAAGGAACAGACATATGGTCCAGCTTCTCAAATCCACAAACTGGATATGGTTCACAGTGCTGGCAATGGAGACGGATGTGCTCTGTAGCCTGTATCCTTGAATATAGACAAGCAGCAATAATGCCAGGGACAGGCTGAATCTAGAAAGGTCTTCCAAGGAGACTATTTTAGGTAAGTAGATGTTTTAAAGCATTTTACGTTTGGGTGGTTCATTTAAAAACAACCACTGCTACATAATTTTAAAAAATCTGATCAGACTTATTTGCTTTAAAAATATTTATTTATAAATTTAAATCTTTTATGTCAGGAGTCATATATATATATATACATATATATATACATATATATATATATATATATATACTTATATATATACTTATATAAATATATGTTCACCTATATGTACCTAGTAAGTTACTAAAAGAAAAAATAAAGACGAGAATAGTAAACTGGGAGAGAAAAGTGTTAGGGAATCCATATGGAGTTGGATGTAGAAAACAGGGTTAAATATAACCATAGTTCCTTATATACATGCATGAAATTCCAGAATAATAAATAAAATCTTTATAGACTTAACTTTAATAAGAATTTATAAACTTACTAAATTTGTATTGACATAGTACTGTGGTCGGGGATAAAATGTTCTTTATATGTAATGTCTCAGATCTAAGCATAATCCAAAAGGTTGCTTTGCTAGAGAAGTCTACCAACAGACAATATATTCACACGCAAATATTTTGAAATAACTGGGACAAAATTAACTTGATAACTTTGTCCTCATGGTGTTTAACAGCAAGACTGATTAAGCTTCACTGCAAATTTGCTTACAGATTTTGTCTGATCAGGTAGCAGTTGCTGGTTTCCTTAGTCCTGGTTTCACCCATATTTGGAGTCCAGCCCTTTGGTTTTTCTGATTAATGTACAAACAAATGTCTTGATGTCAGCAAACATAAGTAAGTTTGGTGTTGCCACTATGGTGGGATCCAATCAATTAACTAGAAATTTATTGAATAGAAAATATGCAAAAATTTATTTAATTTGATATAATGTATTGTGTCCTTTCTGAATCTAAATTGGATTTAAAAAAAAAATTCTAAATATTAAATTAATCAACTTCATGAGGTTTTTAGTATTGTTAAAGTTGTAGAAGCAAGATTGGGTATTATTAAAGGCAATTCAAAGATGATGAGCTCCAGTGTCCTCATTTCTGCTTAATTAGTTACTCGATTAACAAAAGGATAATTACTGTAGCTGTGAGTGGAGCAAACCTTGGATTTTCTTTAATCAACCCCAACTTTAGATGTACCTGTCAACTTTGAAATTGAAGGGGAAAATCCTGTAAGTTTTGGTGAATTCAAGGTAGGAGAAAACAAAGAAAATTCATAAACATCACAATATTAATAATTTTACATCAAATCAAAATAAAGTATAATTAATATGTATTATAAATATTGTAATATGTACAAAATGATAGATGGTTTAATTAAATAATATATAAACAACCCTATTGGGAAATCTAGTGATACAGTTTATGATAGAACAAAATATATGATATTGGATCTAAACTGTTCACACTGAAAAGTAACATTATTTATTCAAAACTTTATAATCTCCTTAAATAAGGTAATATGACTCACTGAAGGTCAACGACTTTGATGTCCAAAATCAAAATGACAGCTGTTGAGAGTAAATTTAGTTATAGAACAAAGACTGAGGCAACATTTTTTTAAATAAAATACTGAACTATCCTTGAACTAAGTAAGTAAGGCTGTTGGCAACTGTTAGTCCAGCAAAGGATAAGGTTATGTCAGAATTTATTTTTCAGTTGACTTCAGTTTTCCAGAAGGAAGCTCACTATGCGTAGAATTTGGCACGTCAGTGTATCACCTTGAAATGAGAAGGAGGGAATCCACACTCTTGGTTTCTGAAATTAACATGAAGTCTCTTCTCTCCTTGAAGGAATTGACAGCAGGAAAGACACGAGACACGCACCTTCAGGATGATTCATCTCCTCATGTTAAAATAGTGCTCCTTTTCCGATTAGCAGGTCTGTAAAAGATTTCTTTCAGTTTTATAATTTGTAATTTCACATTTGTAGTTTGCTTAAGCCACGGCAACCCATTTGATCAATACTTTTCTAATGAACAAGTCTGTGTGTGTGTATGTGTGTGTGTGTGTGTGTGTGTTTATGTGTATGTCTTCCAACAAAATGTGACAGACTACCTTATTTATACATATGATTTTAATTTTCTGATAGCACTATATATTATATTTTTGTCTTTACTGCATTTTTACTATGATTTCTTGGTGTTTGTTCTGCTCACGATCAATTTTTTTTGCTTTCAAATATTGTCATATTATGAATGCAACATGTTTTCTTTATCAATTATCTTGTTGATGAAAATCAAAATATTTCAATTTTTTGTTATTACTAAACATGATTTGATCAATATTCATGCTGTTAAGCTTGGCATAATCATAGTTGTCTTGATATATCATGAACAACTTCACATTTCAGTTCAATAAATACATAACAATCATTCTACAATGTGTGTACAAGTTAATCATTACTTCCTTAAGGACATGGCAAGGTTAAGTATATATTTGAAAATTCAACTACTATTCTAAATTCTATACCACAGTAAGGAAACATGCATATACTACAGTTATGGTAAAATAAGAAGGAGTCTATTTTTGAAATATAACTTTTTGGAGAAGTCAAAAACTAATAAATGGACTCAGGAAGCTATATTAATGTGTATATATTATATATATTATATATATAAAATAAAAGAACTTGTCATGAGTTTAGAGAGAATTGGATGTTCAGAAAAGCTTGATCAGAAAGATAAAGGAGTAAAAATGATATAAATACAAAACTCAGGTGTAAAATATAAATTAAATAGTAAATAATCAAGAACTAATGATAAAGGACAATAAGAAACTTTAACACAGTGAACCCTGGAATGTTGTATTCATGTTAGATATAAATTAGAAAAATAATACTTCTAGCCAGTTTGCCTATGAAGAATAAGAGAGTGGAGAAAATCTTAACAAAGGGAAAATTTAACATTTTCACAATACAATAAAAACTCCCAAGATTTATAATATCGTTCTTTAATGTTTAGTAGTATCCATATCTGGAGAAAAGGGACTAGATGAGCTGCAAATATTTTAATTGTGAATGAGATTATCAGAGTAGGAGTAATGATTATCATTCTGAAGAATTTAGAAAATTCTTCTTATAAATTTCTTTTGAAGTGTTTTTGTTTTATACTGACCAGCAATGGGAAAAATATTGTTTGATTTAAATATAAAAACATTATCTTAACTTTCTACGATGTATGATGGTCTTTAGCTCTTATACCTAGTTTGGTTTAGAAACACTCATTTTCCTCACTTCTCTACACCCACATCTTATCATAGTTTAAAAATGAACATAGGTGTCTATTTGTGTATTATGTATAGCTACCTTGTTGTAATAGGGGAATGGAAAATTGATAATTGTAAATGTATATTAAAGATAAAAGTCAATAAACTGAGACAAATGAGCTTAAGGAAACAAGAAATAATGGCTTTTATGGAAAAATTACAACACATTGAAGTCAAAATATATAAAAATAACGAAATAATAGAAATGTTTCTAAAAGATATTAGGGAATCTAAACATAAAACATAAAATCATAAATTTTACTTAGCCTAAATTTATATTTTCTTGTAAAGTGAGACTGAGGATATTTGCAATATCAACATTTTTATATTACTTTTTACAATTATCAGTATTTCTTAAATCAATTTAAGTATGTTTCACATGGTACTTTTTCTGTAAAAGATGTAAGAAACACATATCCACATTTATAAAATGATGCAGCTAAGAGTAACTTTCACCTTATCTGATAAGATAATTTTGGTCATTCAGGAGAACACCTATAAATTTTAAATACTGTCTTTAAAAGCTATTTCTGTGATATGGAGCAATGATTAAAGAGATGTTTCTAGCAGGAAACATCATAAGAGAACTAGAATCTATATGTCAAAATGGAAAATTTTACTGTAATGTGTGAAAATTGTTTTAAAGAAAGGTTAAAAAACTGCAGAAAGTCACACAGTTTAGCACATTGTTTAGAAACACAAGAGTCAATGCTCTTTACAGAATTTGGTGATACTCTGTAAGGCACTCTAGAAATATTACATGTGGGTTGAGATATAAGGGGGAACAGAAAGACACTCTTTACTGTATTTTGTGTATTTTTTTCTAGCCATCAAAGAAAAAAACCCAAGTGGGCTCCTACCAAGCCTATCTTTTTATAATAGCTTCTCTTAGTCTTGCAAGGGAAAAATCTAACTCTAGATCTCTATAAGTGTTGATTTTTTTTTATTCTCTAGAAAGAAGGGAGGGAAGGAGAGAGGGAAGAAACACAGGAGGTAGGAAGGAAGAAAGGCAGATTAGTTTAAAAGGGTCTATTCTTATGCAAAATAACATTGATTTAACCTCTAAGACCTGACACAGACATACAAGGTATGTTTTTAAGTTTTTCTCCTAGAAAATATTCTATCTACATTAAATGAGGTATTATGACTTGCTTATATTTTCTCAAGGGTCTGAAAAAAGTATTACCTCTTTGTAATTCTCTGATTTCTCTTCTGTAACTGTCTAAAAGGAAATCCCATTGGTCCAATATGGTGGTATTTTATTTGTACTGAAATGTGATTTTAATTGTATGTTAATAAATAAAGTTGCCCAGGGGTCCGAGCTATTAGAGCCATAGCAAGAGGTGGCGGTGGTGGCACATGCCTTTAATCCCAGCACTTGGTAGACAGAGCTAGGTAGATCTCTGTGTGTTCAAGGATACAGCCAACATTGGAGACACATGCCTTTAATCTCAATACCATAGAGGACCTGGAGGGCTGTACATATAGGCAGTGACGAGGCAGTCATGTGTTTGGGTTTACAACCAATAAGAAGGCAGAACAGACAGTCTATATAAAGATGAACAGACAGGAAGTAGCCCCTCTTCGGAGAGCTCTCTTGGCTGAAGAGGATCACTGAAGCAGAAAGGGTGAGGCTCTTAGCTCTGACCTCTTGGCTTTCTTCTCTGAATCAGCTCTGTGTTGCTTATTTAATAAGACGATTGGATACATCTACAGTCCAATCTACCACCCTCTAGTCTATATACTACTGCCACAGCCTCCAGTAAATTTTTTTGGCCCGGACAAGTCTATTCTCATTTTAGCAGTCCCTGTGAGCTGTCTCACATTTGAGACTCATCAGCACCACAGTCTGCAGAGATCCCTCCACTGCTTTTCCATCAGTGTTACTAAAAATCTTGTCTTACCATTTCCTGCAGGCATTTTCACTGCTGTTCAGCTGCCTTGACATTCTTCTCCAAGAGACAAGCATGGACTGTCTCTATGCTCAAGTGTCATCTAATCAGATACCACATCCTGTGTCCTAGAATCACACTCCGCTCTTCTCCTTAGTGTGCCGTTGCTTTATCTGCTAGATAGATCTCCTTTCTACCCTGTTCATAGTAGGTTAACAGCAATAGAAGCTATCTGATGGCAGATTTCCCTCAGAGATGAAATATTATTTTAATGACTTTATCTACATTGACTAATTTAATTTTCCTAATAGTACTAAGAAATCTTTTTATTATATATGGAATATACACAAGGGGCTGCAAGCATGCTAATGGTCAGGACCCTCCCAAGACCCTGGATCTACAGATCAGCAGAGCTGAGGATCAAGCCCTTGTTGCTCATTCCAAGGGTCTGTGCTTTTGTACACTCTGTAGTTCTGCTTCTCATATTACAAATACACTTGTTATTTATTCAAAGATTTAATCAGTAGGAAAGGACACTTCCGAAAGACAGTGGCTTACTCTTTTTATTTGTTAGAGTACTGTATATTTTTTTCCAATTTTTGAAAAAGGTCAGGGATATTTATTTGATTTTTTTATTTTTGAGACAGGGTTTCTTGTGTACCATTTGCTGTCATAGATTTAGCTCTGTAGACCAGGCTGCCCTCAAACACACAGACATGTGAATTTGACTACGTTTTTAGTTCTGGCACTAAACTTAAGTATTGCCACCACCTGCCTTCTTCTTCTTTTTATTATTACTTTTTTAATGAAAAAATATTTTTTCTCTTATACAGTACATCACAACAACATTTTCTCCTCCTTTTACTGCTCCCAGCCCCAACCCCACGTTCTCTCTCCCTTATACTCAGGCCCTTTCTATTTCCTCTTCAGAAAAGAATAGTCTCCAAGAGACTATAGTCAAATAGGACAGAATAAGATATAATAAGACAAAGCAAAAGGACTTACTTATATCAAGGTTGAACAAAGCAACCCAACAGGATGAAATTAGTCCCAAGAGCAGTCAAAAGATAGACCTGTGCCCACTCTTAGGAGTCCCACATAAACACCAAAAGAAAGAAAGAAAGAAAGAAAGGAAGGAAGGAAGGAAGGAAGGAAGGAAGGAAGAAAGAAAGAAAGAAAGAAAGAAAGAAAAAGAAAGAAAGCAAACAATTTTGCTCACAAGAAACTGTTTAATTATTTGTTGATGAATGATTCTATATAAATTTTTAAATAACTCTATTCTTGTGCAAAGTACCATGCTTAGCATGTACATCATATCAAATATATCTTGGATTTTATTTCTATCATCAATTATATGCTCAGGATCAGCACTTCAAAATTGATCTCATTCTTGATATTCTATGCTGTTTACAGTGATTTATAAATACTAATTATTTCTTTGAGAATAAATTCAGTAATGGTTCTTTGAAGCCTATGCTCACACCTTTCATCAACAACTAGTATGTCACCTTCCTTTATATCTATTTGTTCACAATCAGATTAATTAATATATATGGTTGATTTGTTAATATTGTACTCAGAGCTAATATCTCTATAAATCATACCCAGAAGAAGTTTATCTAAACCAGGTATTTTATCAGTACAGCACATCATAGACTATATATGCCTAGGAGTGTCAGGATAAATTCAGTACTGAATTGCAACAATTTTAAGTACTAATAATTTCCCTCAACACCCAAAAGTTTGTAAAATAAAAAAGTGGCACTCATTTAATTAAGCATGAAGTGGGACTTCTTTTCACTATGTTAGCCTATAGCAGAAGGCAGAGCCTTGTCTTCTTTTCTTGTCTGGGAACATGTGTTGGACAGCTAAGTGCTCTCACTGCTCTGCCTATGTCTCAGGATGATTCCAAAGTGGAGCAATGTAGATTTTAAAGCTACAAGTAAATGTTCATGAGTGAGCAAACTAATAAAAGCAGAATACTGTAAGTTAAGGATTTCATTGGAGCTGAAGCCTTGCATCCATGCAAAACCTATAGTACTGACAAGGAAATCCATTTGCAAAGATAAAAGTTTGTCAGTTGTGGAACAACTGAAAAATAACTGGAAAAATGGTGCAAGTAGTTTAGTTTTGCCCCCAAAAATGACACTTAATTGAATGTATTTTTTTATAAAAGACTTTACTGTATCTTAGAAGCCTATACTAGTTTCTAATGCTTTGAATAATGATAAGGAGGAAAGACTAGACAATAAAAATTTTATGAAACATCTGTTTTGTTCAGATACTGTAGTGTGGAGTACATTTACCAACAGTGTCTAAAGTTTTCAATTTTTCCATATTCTTATCTTTTAACCAGGCGGTGGTGGCACATGTCTTTAATCCCAGCACTCAGGAGGCAGAGGCAGGCAGATCTCTGTGAGTTTGAAGCCTGCCTGATCTACAGAGTGAGTTCCAGGAAAGACACAAAGCTAAATAAATAAATAAATAAATAAATAAACTAACTCAGTGAATATACTTAGGTTTGGTATTATTTCAATTACAGACAATGACTTTTAAAAAGTATCCCTAATTTCAAAATTTTCAAAAAAATTTGAAAAAATATATTTGTTTTCTTAATTTTATACATTAAGTAAATATTTGAATAAATTCAATCATCAAAAGGCTTAGAATATTTCATCATGTATCTCATTCATTACTGTAGAATAGATGATATCGTGAGGGCATTATTGAAGCCAAAACATCCCAAACCAGCAGGCCATGATTATTGTAAAATGCCATCTACGGGTTACGGTGCCCCTTCTCAATCGATACCTCAGTCATGCTCTTCGAGTCACTATCTTCCAAATAAACTTCTATTCTTTATAAGTTTAAAAAGTACATATTTATGAAATGAAGGCTTTTTAAAATCGTTAGAATAGTATTGCTGTTCATCAGAAGTTTCATAAGATTCTCAACCTTAAAAAAAGTAATAAGCCGGGTGGTGGTGGCGCACGCCTTTAATCCCAGCACACGGGAGGCAGAGCCAGGCGGATCTCTGTGAGTTCGAGGCCAGCCTGGTCTACAAAGTGTGTTCCAGGAAAGGTGCAAAGCTACACAGAGAAACCCTGTCTCAAAAAACCAAAAAAAAAAAAAATTGTTTTTTCAACACCACTTGAGCATCCCTGAAGACATACATAGAACAAAGATTCTACAGACATCGCAGGATATATTTAGGAATATATATGTACACACACACACACACACACACACACACACACACACACACACTCTTGTAAAAACAATTCAAAAAGGAAGCTATGGGTTTAAAACAGAGAAATAAGTAGTATATGGAGGGTTTAGAGAGGGTGAACCGTAGGATGTATGATGCATTTGTTTTATAACCTCTAATAGAAAATTTAAAAATGAAGAAAAAATCTCCTTAGAGAAATATTGTGTTCCATGAATACAACTCTTTTGAAGGGGAAGCATGCATGGGAACCTCTCTATCAAATAAAAACAAATCAAATTTTTTCTGTACAAGTGTCTAGTAAATCCAATCAATAGCCAAAGTGTCTTATTTTAGTTATTATTTAATCATCCATAGTTTGAAAAATGAAGAAATACAATTAAAATTTAAATTGCATTAAAATTTATCTTTTTTTCTAATTTTTAATAATAAACTAAATCAAATTTTTACTTTTAATACTAACTAATGATAATTAAAAATTAGTAAAAATTAAAGCAATATGTTCATTAGATTATCTGAATACTTAACAAATGTTTCATGCAGCCTGAGCAACAGTTGTAAAATGATATAACACTTTCAGCTATTGACGTTAGAAGTACAGAGCTATTTGTACATGCTTGCATTCATAGGCTATTATAAACATTCAAAGATGATTGGTGGCAGGTTTTCTGTCATCTAAACATTGTTTATTTGAAGATTTCAGCTGTTCTCTGTGACAGTTAGTGAGATAAGTTTGCCTACTTCTGAAATCTAAGCCTTGATGTAGATGTGATTTCTATTCCTTCTTTTTATCATAATTATATACTATTGATACATCATCCCCTTTTAGAGCAGATACTATCTTCAGTACACTTTAGTACTCAAATTTTTTATGTAAAACAACTTAACCTTAATTGTTCTAACTCTAAAATTTGTTCATGTGCCTTCTTAGTTATAAGCCATGAGCCACAAGTGAGCAGCATGTGGGGATTAATTCTCACCACAGCATTTGATAGAATTCTGGCATTAGCAGAAGGACCAAAGGGAAGCAATAGACACTCTGTTGTTTGAAGAATAAGCGTTCAAAGTAAATTTCAAGTATTAATTGGATAAGACAGTAAATGACTTTGATATCATGGCCTAAACAAATGCTGTTCTTATTCAGTCTAGCAGAGTGTGAGCAAAGGCAGTAAGTACAGACCCAATCAAAGAAGATTCTCCCCATCACTTCTTGAAATGACATTCCCAATTTTGTCTTTTGATTGGACCCTTCCTTACTTAAGAAAAACCTTTTTGGAGAAAATTTCACATTGAATGGGGTAATTGGCAAAAAAAAAAAAAAATCACACAAGAATAAGATCTTGTCAGATAGAGTTAGCTCTCCAGATGCCATGCACATACAACATGGAATTACAGGTTACTACTTAATAACAAAATAATGACATTAGGCAATCAAAAAATGGGTTGAATGCATGAGAAAGAAAATGACTGGTAAATGAGTAATGACAAGTATAAGAAATAAAGTAGAGATAAGAATCAAGTTTAGGAATTACAAGAGGAAATAACCATCATACTTCATTAAAGTAAATGCATGAATTAAAACTTTAAAAATTTACTTAAAATTAAAAATTTCTTAAAGGAATTTTTGCAAAATTTTCAAATGCTAAACAAATCTAGTAAACAGAAATTATGAATTACAGAGAAGAATCACAACTAGGAGAAATGAACCGATGCTGACAATTTAAAACCTTTCTAAAATCAGTTAAAAAATGAAACTAATTTTGAGGAACACACTGTATAGATGAGATTAGAGACACAGAATTAATGACATTAAAATACAGTCTACTAAAATTACTGACTTTTAATTTAGACAAAGCTAGGTTTCCGGGGGGGGGAATGAGGGATTTTATTAGCAGATTTTCAATAACTATTTGCTAATCCAGTACCAAGTGACCCAGTATGATGTACTTCAGAATATAACTTACAAGTCAAGGGTATTCAAGTTCAAACACCACATAAAAGCTTTCAGTTGCAAAATTAATAAACAAAATATTGTCTGTACACAAGAATATGATATATTCCCCAGATAATGTTATTTACAGCACATAAAATGTTAATAAAGACATTGACACAAAGAAAGGTGTTAATCATAATACACACAGTTAAGTACAGAAGTAAATACAAGAACAATGAATATATACTACTACTCTAAAAATACTACTACTCTAAAAATAGGATGAACATATTTAAAAGTTTAAATAATTAAACTTATTTTTGTTATACTAAACTACTATTTAAAGACAACTGTGTTTTTAATGTAGTATTATGCAAATTAATTTCTGAGACATTCTATTGTCATTGAGTCTTTGAGTAGACTCTCAGTGGGGCATAAAAGAGCAACAGATGCATTAGACAAGATTAAGCGACAAAATACTCTATACCTAACTTGAACTTAAATATGAGCACGAATAATACATGAAGTCCTTTATTATAAAAAAAAAAAAAACCACAATGTGCGTTTCACAGTTCTTTCCAAGAAACAGCTGAATGCAGATAAGGAACTTTCCTACTATCCACAATAAGATCTGAGATGTTTGTTTCTGATGGAAACCACAGTGTATTTGAAAATGGCTAATTTCAGAACTAAAGATTGTATACGACAAGCCTAGAACATTTTTTCACAAATGTCAGGAAGCTGGAGATGTGGCTCAGTGGCAGAGCACTTGCCCAGTCTGGGTGCAGGTCTGCATTTAATCACGAGTACTGCAAAAACAAAGAAATAAGAAATTACAAAGATATTAAATGAAATACTTTATGCGAACCAAAGTCCATTTGAAGAGGTTATTTTGCGTTAAAAATAAAAAAATTTGTGGTTCGATAAAAATGATTATTTAAATAGATTATAAATGAGAAATATATATGTGTGTGTTTATAATGATCTTAAATGTTCTTAGAAAATAATTTTAATAAGCAATAGCCACATTAACTATAATAGATTGTAGTGAATGAACAAAAGAAATACTCAGTTATTTCTTCTTCCTATATTCCACAACTAAAAAACCAAGTCATATATGAAAGAAGGGTCAATAAAGTTTAACAAATGAATGAGAACCTTAGAACATAACAATGTTGCTATCCAGGAGAGAGTAAATTCATCTAATTGCTTAGTAACGAATTGGAACACTCACAGGAAGAGAGGAGTGCAGGGAGCAGGGAGGGAGAGAGGGAAGCTACAAAGATGTCTTTTGCCATTTGTCATACTTTACTTTTGTTAATTCCCTAGGTCCCAGCTCAAGAATTATTTCCTAATTCTCATAGAACAATTGAATTTCTGCTTTATTTAAGCCCAGATGCACTTAAATAAAAAAAAAATCATACATGTTATGGTTTTTTTTTTGCGTTGATTATTGGGTGCTTTCTCAGGCACTTGACTGATTTATAAGAAAACAGTATTTTTAGAAAAATCCATTTTCTTCTCTTCCTGAGAATTTATCACTTACAGGAGTGTCCAACTTTTTGAAGTTGTAATACACTGTCATTTGCAAAATGAATCATAAAAATTTGCTCTTAAAAATCTTATAATGTCTTAATTATGTTGCAGGTTTACCTTGCTCATAGTCCTGGGCCACATATGCATGCCCATAACCATTGGGTGGCGGGTTGGATTCAAATATCAGAGTTTTAACTTTTGAATGTGTGACTATGTTTACCTCCTTTCACACTCATTGCAGACTATGAAAGTCATGGCGATTAAGATTTTAAAAGCAATAGTCTTGTGGAATGACCTGATAAAATACTGTCCATTTCTCCTCTTTTATTTTCTTACAATTCACATTAATCCTACTTTTCAGTACTTATGCATTTGGTCACAATTTTTCATAATTTGCTCATGTGAGTTATTTACACTAACATTCAAAACAACTTTGAGTAATACCTATAATTATCCTAATTTCATACTTTGGGACACAGACACCCAGAAAGAAGTTTTACAGAGACCACAGATGAAAAAGAACACAGCTGTCTGATGTTTAATTACTTATGGCAAATGCAACTTCACATAAAAATTCTGAGCACAGTCATTCAAACGTTGGAATTGAAAAGGCAGATAAAAAGCACGAGAAGAAATAAATTTCACATAAATATAATTCGCTAGAATCCCACTCGTTAGATGAGAGTGATGCCATCAGTAAATGCTTGCCTATACGGTCGCTACTAGATGTAATAATTAAGGCATTTTAAATGCCAGTCTAGTGATGAATTACAAATGAAAAGGAGGAAATGATTTATGAATCTTCTAAATTATTTATAAGTTTTGGAATGTTAATGAAATGGATGCATTTTAAGAGTCTAATTACCTATGAATTTTCAAATGTGTTTTAATTTCACCTGTGAAAAATAGCCAGTTCTAATGAAAATCACAAATATCAAAACCACAACATTTTTAGAGATATACTTTAATATTCTGTTCACTATTCTCAATATATTTTATTATTTGTGAATTTCATTCAATGTATTTTTATCATATTGACCCCTTTACTAACTCCTTACTGATCCATCCCCAGTTACCTAGTCCATTCCCTAACTTTATGAATGTCCTTTCATTTTTAATTCAATACCTCTTCGAGTCCAGTTTGATTTGCCTAAATACACCTGGGTTTGTGACCATCATTGGGAATGTGAAGAGCTCACCAGGAGCTATGCACTTAAGGAAACTAATATTTCCTGTCCTAATCCTTGTGAAATATCAATGAGTTTCCGTTGAGACATCATAGCCATCTCTCAGTCCCACACACCGGAATTTTGTCTAGTATGGTGATATATTGCATATATAGTGTGTGATATATTGTCTGGATCTCTGTGAGTCTAAGGACACTATGGAAACAGAATCAGGCATTGGTGGCACATACCCTTAATCCCAGTACTGGGAAGCACATACTCCTTTAATCCCAGGAATTGAAGGCAAGACAGAGAAAGATATATAAGAAGTGAAGAAATAGGAACTAAGGCAGTTCAGCTGAGACCCTTTCCGAAGAGTACTCAGAGGCTTTCAGTCAGAGGATTCATGGAGCCGGGTGGTGGTGGCGCACGCCTTTAATCCCAGCACTCGGGAGGCAGAGCCAGGCGGATCACTGTGAGTTCGAGGCCAGCCTGGGCTACCAAGTGAGTTCCAGGAAAAGGCGCAAAGCTACACAGAGAAACCCTGTCTCGAAAAAAAAACCAAAAAAACAAAAAAACAAAAAAAAACAAACAAACAAACAAACAAAAAAAAACAAAAAAAAAACCAGAGGATTCATGGAGTTGGCAAGGTGAGGTTGGTTGTGGCCTGCTCTGCTTCTCTTATCTTTCAGCTTTCACCCTGATACCTGGATCTGTTTTTTTTTTTTTTTTTTTTTTTTTTTTTTTTTTTTTTTTTTTTATTAAAAAAACATCTAAGATTCAGACAAAAATCTAACCTCATCTTACACAGGTCTTGTGCATGATGTTAAAAACAGAAGAAGTTCATTTGCGCAGCTGTCTCATTGACAAGAGAAAATTAGCATTTCATGTTGAGGTATACAGCCTCTAACTCTTCATCCATATTTACTGCCATTCACTTCAGAGGGTTTCCGTTTAAAGCTGAACACAGTTTTTTCCTATGGGTATAAATACAGCTATTTAGAAGGCAGATAACCTCTATGAAGTAAACTACTTTTATCATGAGCAAATCTTACTCTTCTTGTGAAAAAGCAGGCACATAGCAATTTTTATCACTGTCTTTGCTTTGACATCTACCAACGCAAAACACAAAATTTATCAAGAATTATTGGTAGCCAGGCGGTGGTGGTGCACTTGGGAGGCAGAGGCAGGCGGATCTCTGTGAGTTCGAGGCCAGCCTGGTCTACAAAGCAAGTTCCAGGAAAGGCGCAAAGCTACACAGAGAAACCCTGTCTCAAAAAAAACAAAATAATAACAATAATAATAACAATTTTTATTGTTATTATTGGTATATTATTGGTATAATTGTTTTTCTAATAAAATTATTTCCATTTTTACATTTGCAGAAAAAAGACAGTTCTTAAATATAATATGAAGAAATACAATTTACATCAAATAATACATTTTCTAAAGTTTTATAGTAAAGATAGAAAGCATATTTTTTCATAGAAAAGAAAAATATTCTACTTATCAGGTTTCTGTAAGGCATAAAATATTTACATAATAAAGTTCAGTATTAGTATTTTGATTAGTTGTCTATAACTGTCAGCAAGGAAAAAGCACAGCTTTCTTTCCTAATCAAAAGTTTGTTTCATTTTCTGTAGAACTGCACTATCTTCTGTAGATTATTAAATATCATTGTGTTATTCTGTCAAAAATTCTGACAACAAACCCCAGAACATTTTTCAAAATTTTTTGAGTTGAAGTTCCAATAGATTTTAAGAACTCATTAGCTTATCTTTTTGCTTTGAAGAGGAAATGGACTGTAGTAACATTTTGTTCATCTCCCTCAATGACATCAAGCTACCAAAGAGCAGAAAGTTTTTTAGTTTTTCGAGACAGGGTTTCTCTGTGAAGCTTTGCGCCTTTCTGGGATCTTGCTCTGTAGACCAGGCTGGTCTCGAACTCACAAAGTTCCACCTGCCTCTGCCTCCCAAGTGCTGAGATAAAAGGCGTGTGCCACCACAGCCCAGAGAGCAGAAAGTTTTTATAAAGGATCTTTTAGAAGTTTTTTCAGCTGGACCTTGACTTTTTAAATGTAAAAGTGATTCCTAAAAGGCTCCTGTACAGTGCTCAGTCTATGAAATTTAAAGCAAACTAAAAATGTAAAAGGTGTATCCAGCTAATGCACTTTCTTTCATTTCTCCCACATCTAATGATAATGCTCTTGATGTTTATTATCTTTTATAGTTTACTATATATTTGTTTTATATATTCATACACATGAATAGAATCATTCATATGCAAGAGCAAGCACATAAAAATTAACAAAAGTAAAAAAGAAATACTTTTTTAGGGATACTATTAAATGTAGACACAGGAGAATGGAAGAGCCAGAGCAAGATGTGGGATTACAAGTTAGAAAGAACTAAGTGATTCAACCCCTTAAATATAAGGGAAAAAAATGAGAGATGCAAAAACATGCTCTAGCCAGCAACTGATTCATGTTCTGATTGGCATGGATATTGTTTCAGGGATACTAGGAAAAGGAAAAACACCAACGTAAAAATTAATGAACCAGTCTCTTAATTGACATGAGACAATTTGAACGGTTAAGTTTCATTCATTTATTTATTTTTTCTGAGAAGTATACTCTATACTGCACTCACGTTATGAACTTATTTTCCCCACTGAGCTGGAAGCTACCTGTGTGCATTCGGAAAGTTAATTTTCTGATTACCATTTCTTTCTGAACATCATTTAGAGAGTGGTGTGCCTTGTATAGATAATTGTTTTCAATTAACAAATAAATGAAAACCTTCATATAAAGGTTGTACTTTTACCTTTATCATTTTATCTTCGTGACATGTATAGTATGCAGACATGAGTTTTAGCTAATTTTAAAGACCAAAAAATGTAGATTTTCAGATATTGATCATTGTATGAAGTTTTATTAGTCTGCATTAGCTAAAAACTGGAACTTAATTAGATTTTAAAGAACTAAGGATACAATGTGGTCTTATTTATGTTTTCTGTAATTCACAAGAAGTGAATTTGACTTTTAATTTTGTCCTTTGATTTGATATTCTATAATTTTACATGGGAGAAATCTATTCCATTTGTAGTTTGTAGTCCAGATTGTTAGTTCTGTTTTTAGTACTTTTACTTTAATGTCCAACAATATTTTACAAGGCGCCAAACACCAACAAGAAACTGACTCAGAATACATAGGTGGTGTACCTTGGTAAGTATGTGAATGTGAGAGGAGGGGGTAGGACATAATATCTTACCAGGGCCCACAACTAGGATGCCAGGATGTCATTTTTATTTTAATACTGCTACATAGATGTTCAGATCAGATCTGGTGCAACTGTATGAAGTTTTGTTTTGCTGCCAAGATTAAAATATTTTCTTAAATGTTTTGGATTTTTTCCAAGCCTCTGTTTAATTTTAAGAATTGTGAAACAATTGATTCTCATTTTCCCCCCAATTTTTGTAAAGAAAATACATTTAAAGGTTTTTTTTTTTTATTTGGTTTATGTGTGTATGTGGGTATATGCATGTCTGTGTCAGGGGATAACCACAGGGACCAGCAGCAATGGATCACAAGATGTTTGTGAGCCACTTGACATGAATCCTGGGGTCTAAACATATATATTTGAAGTCATTTGAAAATATTAGAATGAAGATATATTACCTGCATTTTACAATAGTGTATTTATGTATTTACTTGATCTTACTCTTGACTGATAAATTTGAGTAACAGTAAATTAAGCACATAATGAGAAATTATATAGAATAAGGATAGGATATCAACCCTTGAATTTGACAAACCTTTGAATAGATTTAAATGAAATAGTGCTTAAATAATTTTATGGGATGGACTATTATAGTTAAGTTTTATAGCTAATCGAGATATTTAAATCGTAATGCATTCCTGTTGGATAGCTGTCATCAGTAGTGGAGATTATGAGGTGCCCTCACAGAGGAATGAATAGAGTTTTTCTGATTGGTATTCCTCTTATCTTTTCTCAGGCAATATCAGCACTCTAAGGATTAGTTTAAGTCCATTAGTCAAGATTATTTAACACTGTCTCTCACAGGGGAGCAGTCAATATAGACCTCAGCAGCCAAAAACGGTCAATGAAAACATCTAAGGAGAGGACTGGCATTGCTATTTTCAAAATTCTTACATCATACTGTAGTGACTGAAATCATTTAAGTAATAGTTGTCTCCAGTGGTGTTCCACTTTCCTCTGTATACACACACACACACACACACACACACACACACACACACACTCACTCACTCACACATATACTCTAAGGAGTATTGCCTTTGATAGGAGATTTTAAAGAAGGTACAAGAAAGCTGGGTTTCTTCTGAGCTGGATATTTCTAGGAAACAGACGTGATTCTGTCTTTGTTTATTTTATCAATTCTTCATGAGAAGATAAGGGGGAAATATGAGGCTATTTTAAAAGCATCTGTGATTTATATTAGCCACAAGAGGAACATGTTTGGCCATTTTCTGTGTTTGAACTATGTTGTGTTTGTCTAAATTGAATTCTGATCATGACAAAGTGGTCTTTCTTTTGTCTTGATTCATCACAATCACAGATTACGCTAGCCTGGTGTTAGTTTGCAGGGAGAATGTTGATGTTTAACAGAAGGAAAGCGAGGTTCATTTGTGCCAGGAGGGCTTGTAACAACATCAAGAGCTGATAGGACTAGGCTAGTTCCCCAGATGTTGAGGCTGCCTTTTTTCACTCAATATAAACAGTAATCAAATATGTCACTGAGATGGAGTTTATCTCTGTCAGATGTTGATGCAACTTTTAGCATCCTGTTTATCCCTGACATTCATTATGTCATGTTCCTCAATTAAGCAAGGTTTCTTACTGCTTACATGGTTAAACAATCATCTCATTATTGACACTTTAAATGCTGATTGATGAGTTTTGTATATTCACAAAGTAATAGCTCAATCTTGATAAATACTTCCTCAGGACAAACATGTCTCCACATATTTTTCACCCCTAGTGCTTTGACAAGGTAAATCTTTCTAAATGAATATTCGCTCCTGTGACATCATGCTCACGTTTGTCCCCTTCTTTCTTCTTCCCCTGTTTGTCCTCAACATCTCTTATATGATACCTTTTGTATTGTTAAACTCTATAGATATTTATACAAAGTCTGATACGTCCTGAGTGGATGCCTCTTAATACACTT
Source organism: Peromyscus eremicus (assembly GCF_949786415.1). Classification (NCBI taxonomy): domain Eukaryota; kingdom Metazoa; phylum Chordata; class Mammalia; order Rodentia; family Cricetidae; genus Peromyscus; species Peromyscus eremicus. Next base: position 45,497,850 of record NC_081431.1, read on the forward strand.
GGATACAAGCTTAAATACACTGTGAATGGATCCTCATGAGCACTTTACATTGTCTTCTTTAGTGATCGACCTCTTCTACTTCAATTGTAAGTCTTCACAAGACTTTAGACCCTGTTTCTTGAAACAAACTCCTTGGTTTCAAACATAAAACTCTGCATTCTTGTCCAGGCTGTTCATGTAGATCTCATTCCATTTCTCTGGACAGAATGTAGAGTTTTATGGACATGAGTGGGGGTAGTGAAGGGCGAGGGTCGAGGGAAAGAGAGCTTGGGGGAGTGGGAGATCCCAGCTGGATCAACAATAGAGAGGGATAACAAGGAATAGGAGACCATGGAAAATGAAGACCACACGAGAATAGGAAGAAGCAAAGTGCTAGAGAGGCCCACAGAAATCCACAAAGATACCCCCACAACAGACTGCTGGCAATGGTCGAGAGACAGCCCGAAGTGACCTACTCTGGTGATGGAACGACCAAACACCCTAATTGTCGTGCTAGAAACCTCATCCAACTACTGAGGGATCTGGATGCAGAGATCCATGGCTAGGACCCAGGTGGATCTCTGGGAGTCCAATTAGCGAGAATGAGGAGGGTTTATATGAGCTAGAATTGTTGAGACCAAGGTTGGATAAAGCACAGGGACAAATAGCCAAACGAATGGAAACACATGAACTATGAACCAATGGCTGAGGGGTCACCAACTGGATCAGGCCCTCTGAATGGGTAAGACAGTTGATTGGCTTGATCTGTTTGGGAGGCATCCAGGCAGTGGGACTGGGTCCTGTGCTCATTGCATGAGTTGGCTGTTTGAAACCTGGGCCTATGCAGGATCGCTTGGCTTGGCCTGGGAGGAGGGGACTGGACCTACCTGGACTGAGTCTACCAGGTTGATCTCAGTTCTCAGGAAAGGCTTTGCCCTGGAGGAGGTGGGAATAGGGGGTGGGCTGGGGGGAAGGTGAGGGAGGCGGGAGGGAGGAGAACAAGGGAATCCGTGGCTGATATGTAGAATTGAATTGTATTGCAAAATAAAAATTAAAAAAAATTAAAAACAAAAACAAAAAAACTCTACATTCTTTAAAGAATGATCTTTAGACAAAAATAAACTTGCTAATTTGTATGTTTCTTTTAGTGTATGTATTTTGTTATATGGATGGAGAACAATAGAGTATGACCAGATGGGATTAATATGAAGTGTAAAACGATGGCTAAACTATACTACAGGTATTTTTATTGGGGAAGTAAAGAAATTATAATTAGTTATGTGAGGAGAGTTACTCGAAAAGGGATAAATCAATAATACACCAAATGCCAAAGCAGAGTTTTGAAAGACAGCTGGGGGAAAATCACAAAGCTTAGGTGTCAGCATCTGTCAACTGTGAGGATTTGTGTGCTCCTGTGCACTACCATCTTCTCTCCCCCCAAACCTTGACAAATCAGCCACAAAAGACCATGAAAGAGTATGTAGATTCATAGAGTCTTCATTTAATATTCATTTATCTTCTTATTTTGTCATTCTCCTCTCAACAATTTCTGCTGTCTTCTTAATTTCATTTAAGACACTGGGCATCGAAATGTCTTGATTTTCACTTCCATAACCATAGTCCTATACTTTGGAGAGATTTCTGATCAAAACATTCATCATATAATCTGTTCTCCCTAGATTACTCCCATAACCATGTCACCAGCACTTGTGGGGTTTATTTATATGGGCTTCCCCCTCCCCTGTCTTTTGTTATGTTTTGCTTTTAAAATGTTATTTCTGGGCAACACTAATTATATTCTTTGTTAACTTTTGAATCTTATCTTTGCAAGTGTGTAGCAGTTTTGAATGAAATTCTCTTCCCTTAAAGAGATTCCACTTTATCCTTATGCAATTCAAATATATATTCATGGATAGAACTGATATTTTTAAAGTCATTTTTAGCAATCATTGTCTTTATTATCCCAAAAGTTTTTGTTACTAATACCTACTACTACCATGCTGTAGATGAAGAATCTTGAGGTCAGGACACTAAGTTCATTTATTTCCTTACTCTTTCAGGGGCAATTGTTTTGAGTGCCTATTTTCTGCTAGAAAACTTTCCAGAGAATGTGATTCCAGTGAAAAAAATCCCATCCACAGGAGCCATGTGCAATCACTTATGGACTAAGATTAAGTTCACATGGGTCCTGTTTGAATGTTATCTGGGATCTTACTTGACCGACAATACCAGGACAGCAGACAGAATTATGATAAATGGGGAGCATTTAAATTATTTCATTTAAACTTTAAATTATAATACAGTGACATCATTTCCCATTCCCTTTCCTCTTTCCAAACCTTCCTTTACTCTGGCGATCTTTCAAATCCACGGCCTTTTATTTAATTGATTGTCATTACATACATATATGCATATACATTTGTATTACTAATATAACCCTGAGTCTGTATGATATGATATTACTTGTACGTGTGTTTTTAGAACAGTTGGTATTGGATAACCTACTGGTGTGCTCCTCCCTGGGGAAGATGATTTCTCTCACTCTTCAGTGTTCCTTAGTTGTCTATAGCTGTTTTGTGTACTATTGAGGCCGAGTGGTCTTTCCTCCACTAGCTTTGGCATTTCTATAGCTATTGTCCTTGTTCAGCTTGTGCTTAAGCACTTTTCTCAGAATTCAATTTTTTAGAGTGATTTGCCTTTTCCCAATTCTTTACTCTAACTGCCAACAAATACAAAGTGCATTCCTTATACTTGTATAATACAATCACCTCCAGATGGAAACTACTTTTCTTTGCCACTTCCAAATTCATCTTAAATTGCAAATTTAAATTATACAGGCACATTTTAGTATGTTCTTTCCATGCTTCAGACAGCACCATAGCCTTATATTGCCCATGTGTATTAGTCCAAGCTCCAGTTCTTAAACTCTAAGGCTTTTCTTTATAGTCTTCTCTCAGTCCCTGCTACTCATCACATAATCTGTTTGAACTCCTTGAAGAGTAACAAGGCCTTATTCTATCACCTTCCTTGTATTTCTTCCTCTTCTCCATCCATGCTTATGAGGAACCCTACTTTGCTTCTCATGAAATGTCCAAATTATATACAACCATTATGAAACTTACAAAGTCATACCTTAAAATACTTCTCTTAACTTACGACACCATAAAAGTTTGAAACTAATAGCAATCATAAAATATCTGTTTTACTTCTTGACTTTTTTTTTTGTTGTTGTTGTTGTTTTCAAGACAGGATTTTTCTGTGTCGTTTTGGTACGTGTCCTAGATCTTGCTCTGTATACCAGGCTGGCCTTGAACTCACAGAGATCCACCTGGTTCTGCCTCCCAAGTGCTGGGATTAACGGAATGCACCACTGCTGACTGACTTTTTAAATATGAGAGAAAATAACTACAGAGGTTCCCATCATCTACTTTAAAGCAGGAGATCGGGTTCAGTATGGATTTCTTCAATTCCAGTATAGTTATTTCTCTGGTACCATCTTTTATTCTCTCTGATCAGCAATGTTCTTTAATGATTCTGTTGTTAGGTTAAGAACTGGCAAGCAAGTAGATAGATTATATAAATATACATCAAGATATCTATTGATATAAATTGAGCATGTGGATATATTTTCTTGACTTGTTTTGTAAACAGGACTTAACTATGATTTCCAAGCTGACTTTGAACTTAACATCCACTTCTCCCAGCATCCTGAATAGCAGGATTAAAAACATGTTCCACCATCCCTTATGTTGTATTTGTTATAAATGATAATTTATCTAGAATAAATTTCAAAATTTGATGTTATACTTTTATTTAAGATTAAAGACCTAAAATTGTATAAGTAACAAATATAACTATAGGTATTCATTCTATCATATAACTCCCTTAAAATAAAAAAGGACACAATACGAAATTGTTTCTAAAGGGATATTTAAAGTGATTTTAACAGACACGTGAATATACTTCAAGTTATTTTGTTCACACGCTGTAATTTTCTTGATATATAAAAATACACTATTAATAGGTATTCATTGAAATGTGGCAGCTTTTGACAAGTTTAATATTACCATGTCCTTAATATTTATAGAAAATTCATATATGAGTGCATATATATGCTTAGAAGTTAAAACATTCTATAAGTGATTAATGGGTTAAATATTAAACAAGGATGAAAATACTTAGAGATATCTTTAAAATTAATTATCACACAGTGAATTCAACATTGATTATATCCTATCTTGGAAATTTAAAACCATATCAAATTCCCTCCATATAATTTCTTTTTATTTTTAATTCTTGAGAAAGTCAAGAAAGGAAATTCTTCCTGTTTCACTTATTTCACCTTCCATTTCCTCCAGGAATTATTGAAACTGAAGTTAAATGAATAATTTAGTGTAGGAACTACACACTGGAGTATAACACGCTTGAATTTCACTGTGTGCCATGTGCTAGAAAACATTTATTTCAAGGCTATGTTAAATACTTCCCCTGAATCTTTAAGCACCTCTTTTTTAGAGGGATTTGTGGCCTCCTGTGTGACAGATGATAAGGAATTCCATTGTTCTGGCTTCCCTCCTTAGCTTGACCTATTCATCCTCAACCAGCTAATCCAAGAGAGCATTTGCCTCAGGGATAAATTAATCAACAAAGGTGTAGAAAATAAATCTAACAGGAAACAGGAAAACTTGCTATAATAATTCAGAGTAATATTCATAAAGTTCCAGATCACATCTCATGGAGTATCAAGTTGCCCATGTGTAGGAAACTTTTTCATCATTGACAACAACATGAACTTCAGGAATTAATGTTGTACTAACTATGATGTGGTCTTGTTAAATTGTATGCCATTGTTGACAAAGTGGTAAAAATTATGGAACTTTATAATAACTGAGGCAAAATAGTGTTAACAACACATATAAATGAAGAATTAGAAACTGAGATATTTAAAATATTCTAGTTTCTTTTAGTTCTTCTAAGGGAAAACAAGAAAGAATTTGGAGCATAAATATATTTTTCTGCTTTAAAGAAAAGATAAAGAAGGAAACATTTCATAACTCAGAACATTAACTTTGCTCTTGTCACCTACTATCAGGTATGAAGATTCCATTAAATTTTTTTCTGAGTGATTAATAGGAGGAATCAAAAGTTCACTTTACTGAGATTATCTTGATGCCAAAAAGTCTCCTACTATAAAATCTAGCAACTTTTCTGAAAGACAACATCTAAGGCAAGCATTCTTCTCATATTGAGCCAATCTAGAACTAGACCTAATTATAGAATACCTAATATCGAATATATTTTCATAAATACAGACACATTACTGTAGGGAGAATAGAATAATAGGCTTGACCATTTAACTCACTTATTAGCATATCTTTTTATTTTATTTATTTTGAAGATTTAGTTTATTTTGTGCACATGACTGCTCTTCCTGCATGTCTGTAAGCATCTTGTTCATGCCCTTTGAGATCCCAGGGGCCAGAAGAGACCATTGGATTCCTTGGAACTGGAGTGATGCATTGTTGTGAACCATCAAGTGTTTGCTGGGAATCTAGCCAGGTTGTTTGCAAGGACAGCAAGTGCTCCTAACCAGTGATCAATCTTTCTAGTACCTCAGTATTTTAATATAAAGATGGTTTTGTGAAAGACATTGGTTTTATTGAAAATAACTTACATAAATTTTAGAATATTTTCAGGAACATTAACATAAGTTACAGAGCCATTGTGTTAAGATTGAGTTGAATAAGTGGAATAGAATTACCTCATCGATGCTAAGCAAAACACTATCATTGAGCCCCATTTCCAAGTCTGGTATATAAATTTAAAGATTAAATTATAGTTAATAGATATTTTTTCCCTTTTATTGCAAATAGATTGTGTGTGTGTGTGTGTGTGTGTGTGTGTGTGTGTGTGTGTGTGCAGAGTGTTAAGTATGGATCTATTTACATTTTTCTACATGCAGAAATCCAGTTTGACCAGCACTATTTGTTGAGGATTTTTTCCAGTGTATATTTCTGGAATGTTTTTCAAGATTCAGGTTTCCATAGTTGTGTGGGAATTATGTCTGGATTTTCCATTTGATTCTATTGATCAGTGTATCTGTTTTTATGCCAATATCATGATGTTTTTATTACTATAGCCATGTAAAACAACTTGAAATCAGGGGTGGTGATACCTCCAGTAATTCTTTTATTGTTCAGGATTGTTTTAGCTATTCTGGGTTTTGGGATTTTTTAACATCTGTGAAGAATTGTGTAGAATTTGATGGAGATTGCACTGGTTCTGCAGATTGTTTTTGGTAAGATAATCATTTTTACTATTTTAACCCTACTGATCCATGAGCATGGGAGGTTTTTCTATTTTCTGATATAGTCTTCATTTTTTCTTTAAAGACACACATATTTATCATACAAGTCTCCAATTTCTTGCTTAGAGTTGCCCCAAGATATTTTATATTATTTGAGGCTACTATGAAAGGAGTCATTTTTCTGATTTCTTTCTCAGTTTATTTGTCACTTTATATAGCAGGGATACTGATATTTTTTGTTATTTTATTTTGTATCTAGCTAATTTGCTGAAATTATTTATCAGTTGTAGGAGTTTACAGGTATAATTTTTATGGTCAGATATATACCCTATCAATATACACTATCATGTCATCTTCAAATATAGTTACTTTGACATCTTCTTAACAACTTGTATCCCTTTGATCTTCTGTTGTCTTATTGTCCTACCTAAGACTTTAAGTACTATATTAAATAGATATCTAGAGAGTGGACAACCTTGTATTGTTCCTGAGTTTAGTGTAATTGTTTTGAGTTTTTCTGCATTTAATTTGATGGTGTAAACTGCTTTTATTATGTTTAGGTTTTTATTTTGTATGGCTAATCTCTTCAGGACTTTTATAATGAAGAAGTGTTGAATTTTGTCAAAGGTCTCTTCTGCATCGAATGAGACAATCATGTGTTTTATTTTTCTTTCAGTTTGATTGTATGGTGTATTACATTAAATGATCATATATTGAACCATCCTTGTGTCTCTGGGATGAAGCCTACTTGATCATTGAGGATGTTCTTTTGGATGTGTTTTTGAATTTGGTTTGCAAGTATTTTATTGAATAATTTTGCATTTGTGTTCATAAGAGAGTGCTGGTGAGGATCTGGAATTAGGGAAATACCCATCCAATTTTTATGGGAGTGCCAACTTGTATAACCACTATGAAAATCAATGGAGAAGTTCCTCAAGAAGATGGGAGTTGGTCTACCTCAAGATCCAGCTATATTACCCCAAGCATATACCTAAAGATGCTTCCTCCTACCACAAGGAGACTTACTCAACCATGCTTATTGTTGCTCTATTGATAATAGCCAGAAACTGGATACAACCTACATATCCATGAACAGCAGGATAAAGAAAAAGTCATACATTTACACAATGGAATATTATACAGCTATTAAAAATAACAACATTAAATTTTTAGGCAAATGGATAGAACTAGAAAAAAAAATCATCCTGAGTGGGGTACCCTAGACCTGGAAATATAAATATGATATGTATTAATTTATATGTGGATACTAGCCATTAAATAAATGATAACCAATCTACAATCCATAGTCCCTGAGAGGTCAATTATAGGAGAAAGGACTGGGAGGGAGGGCACACTTGGATATCTGTGTGAGGGAAAGATAGAACAGATTTTATTGGTGAAATGTCGATGAGGTGGAGATTGGAACAGGAAGATCAGATGGTGCTAGTGAGTGGGAGATGAGGTTCAGGGAGGGAATGCAGGGAGAGACAGAATTGTGGGGTATTTAACAGGTGGTGTAGAAATGTAGTGTAGTAGAAACTTAGTAAAATATATGACAGTGATCCTAATGAAGTCTCCAAATAATGAAGGAAATGGATTCCCCACTGGCCACCTCTTCTCACCAAAGGAGATTCCAGAAGCAGAAACGGATTGTGCCCAATTGATGTACTGGTCAGAGGGGTTGTAAGGAAATCCCCAAACCACCCAGGCAATTGACAAGGTAAGTTTTCTCTGTAAACAGAAACAAGGACCCATTGCTGAAGACAACACCCACAAAATTCCTTGAACTTAATTGTAGAGCTGATGTCTACATAGAACATTTACCAGTAACTTTTACTGTCATTGGTATGGGAAGATACTTTGCAAGTTACCAAAAGAGAAACATAGACACAAAGCCAGACACAAACTGTTGATCAATAGTCTGTCCTGCATGCAAAATATACTAGAGCAATGTGTCACAAAACTTGGGGGAGTAACCAACCAATGTCTTATTTGACTTGTGGTCCATTTGAGGAGATGAAACCAATACCTGGCATATCTTGGGTAATCAAAAACCAGAGAGCAGATAGTCCAGAGATCTAGGGTAAAACTAAAGACTACTGATTTTGTTTTGTTTTGTTTTAAAGCTAGAAGTAAAATGACTCCAAATGATGTTCTACCATACTCATAGATAACTGCTTAACTCAGCCATCATCAGAGAAGCTCCCTCCTGAAGTAAATGTCAGCAAATACAGAAACCAACAGCCAAGCAATACACAAAGAGAGACACCTTGGAAAACTCAACCCTAAATGGTATGTCTTCATCAAATCCCTCCCTGCAGAATTCAGAGTACCCTAAGGAAGAGGAGGCAGGAAAAGCTTCGGAGCCAGAGGGGATGGAGCACACCAGGATAACAAGGATCTTTAAATCAACTGAGCAAAACTCATACGAACTCACAGAGACTGAAGCCACAAGCACAGAGTGCACACTGGTCTGTACCAGGTGTATGCATTATAGCTGTCAGTTAAGTATTTTTTATGGGACTCTTGAATGTGTAAAAGAGTGGGTCTCTGATTCTAGTGCCTTCTCTTGGGCATCTATTCCTTTTTTTAGTTTGTCTTTAACTCTGTCACATGACGGTTTTTGTTTAAGCTTATTATATTTTATTTTGTTAAAAACAATAAAAACTAACTTTAAAAATGAAAAACAACAACAAAAAGAAAATATTGTTTTATCATACAATACATACTGATTAGAGTTTCTACTTTACTGCTTCTAATTCCTCCCCACCTCTCCTCCCATCTGGATCTACAAATTTTCTGTCTACCATTAGAAAAAAATACTTCTAAGGGATTTTAATAATGTAATATTATATAATGTAATATAATATAATATAATACAATATAATATGACAAGATAAAATAAAAAGAAACTTATCATAATAGAACAAAAAATATACACAAAGGAGAAAAAGAGTCTTAGAAAAGACATAAGAAATGGGAATAAATGTGGAGACCTACTTGTTCACACACTCTGGAACCTCAGAAAAACACAAAACTGGAAGCTATAATAGATACATAAAGGGCCTGTAGAGTAAATAAATAATAATTAAGTAAGTAAATAAATAAATATTAAATTAATATCTCACTTAAGTATTAAAATAGCAATAAGGATTTTAATTTTAGGTGGCATGTGAAAATCTACAGGTTATTGATTTTTATAGAATATAGGTTATGATTATTAATAATTTGATTTATGCAATTATTCATTTAAAAAATCACAAAGACACATTTGCATTCCAAGAATTCATAATTTTACATAGTACCATAGTGCTACAGTCTTACATTTTTATGAACATAAAATAAAAAAGAATGATTAAATGATTATTAATTTTAGTAATAACATTTTATTTTAACTTGTTCTTGAGACAGGAATCATTTGAGTGATTTATTGCAAATGAAGTGTTCTATAATTAATCATAAGCTTTGAATAATTGGCATTGGATGCTCCTTTTATTGTACTGCTAATATTTATGCAGAGGGAAATGTATATGAACTGGGGGCTTCAACAAATAAAACTAAGCTTGGAGCAGAATCATCTTGCATTTTAAGCTATCAGCTGTGCCTCTCATCTTACCTAAAGGCTTTAACTCAGCTTTAAAGAGGTCTACTATTTCATACAGACACAGAAATGTTTATTTATGATGATCCTAGCTTTAGAAAGAATGTGCCAATCAGCCATGCTTACTTTCATGAGTTCCTTCATTGAACAATGAGCTCATGTTGCCCTTTTCTTCTAATGACCATCAAGCTTCAGATTTTTGCTCAGGAACTTGTTTACTCACTTGAATGAAGAATGCATCCAGTAGATCAGTTTTATTCTTAGAGGACAAAAATGTCCAGAGATTAAAGTGGGTAATTTTCTAATAAGAATGTGATTACTAATACAAAACATATAGTGGAACTGAGTATACTGACATTCTTCCAAAAAGAAGAACACAGCCCTGCATAAACAGCACTAATTACAGGTATGTGACATATAAATTTTTTCTGAATCAGAGAAAATGACCTGGAGAAGCACTGATACTATTTACTAGGCTATCTTCTTTTCTTTCTTTTTGACATCAAATACATTTATAAATCTTGATATATAAATAAAATTAGCTGATTAATGTTTAACTACCAAAGTAAGGAGAACCAGCATATTGAAGAAATGTTGAAATCAACAAGATGTGAACACATAAAAAAAATAAACTTAGTCATATACATAAAAATGCTTATAGAAAATGAAGTTTAGACCAGAAGAATCAACAGTCAAGATAGTTAAAAACTAGAGCAAGATGCTTTCTTTGGGAAAGGATCTGATGCTAAGAGCTTTACTAGGCAGATGGTATATCCAACCATAGGATCGTTAGTCAGGCCTGAGGTGGGAGAACATTGAAAAGGACAGTACATCATATCAAAGATGAGATGGTAGAGCCCTTATGAGAAAGATAGCTTTCCTTTCAAAACCTGGAATGGAGCTCCATTAAAAGAGAAAGCTTAAAATAAAACATAGAGAACCTTCATGAACAGGACGACAGTGGAAGCTCAGACCAGAACCTTCAGAAAAATCTCCCAACAAAAGTGAATGCCTGACTTATAAATACTTTCAGAGGGTTGGAGGAAATCCCACCCCGTGTGATCTAGTCTATGATTGCCTGTAGCACAAGAGGGATACACTAGTGAATGTACTGGGTAGGACCACAAATTAGATTCTATGAAGTGACAGCACAGCATGGCTTTTTAACGCTGTCCCAGATACAGAGAGCTGCATGAGTGAGAGACTGATATTTGAGATTGTGAGGTCTGGCCACTTACAATGAACAGACTCTTTACTGAACTGGGCCATGACCTAACAGTGAAAAATTGGGAGCCTGTGGCTGTCTGAAAAAAGAAAGAGACACAAAAATACTTGAATATAAAATTATACATTTTAAAATAAAATTTAATAGGATACTTATTTATCCAGATTAGCACTTTTTTTGTGGATTTGGAACCTAACATAATTCAGCACTGGATGATGCCAAAGAAGGAGATACTAAATGTATAGGATGAAGTTATACTCTTAAACATACAAATCAGAATGTATTTCTCTCTACATAGACATTTTTGAGGAAGAAATTATACAAAGTCTGAAAAAAGTTATTGGGGAAATGTTTTTGACAATGAGGGAATAAACACAAGGAATACCTTGTTAAATGAGTGTAGGAAGAAGCTGGTGACATTTCTAAAGATTAAAGATGACTTGTGTACTTCTGAAGGCTGTTTGTTCATGATCTGGTGCTTGCAAGAGTTGGGAAGATGCAAAGCTCCTTCCTGATCTTGTGTTTCCTGACATGCACTGTAGATTTCCTGAAGATCTCAAATGGATTTTGAACAATATACTTGGATGTCATAAGGAAATCTGGACTCTTGATATAAATCCACAAGTAAACAATTCTGTACCTGGAAGGTTTCTCCAGTCTTGCCTGGCCCTGAGATCTGGCCCAGCCCCAAGGTCCTGTAGCTGCTTATAGTCATTCAGAAGCTTAATATTATTTACAAACTATATGGCCTATGGCAGGCTTCTTGCTTGCTAGCTCTTTTATTTTAAATTAACCCATATCTATTAATCTATGTTTTGCCACACGGCCATGGCATTACAGGTCTACTTGCATCTTGCTTCTCCTTCAGGAGTGGCTGGTGTCTCTCTCTCTTCTCCTTTCTTCTTTCCATATATCTGCTTGGATTTTCTGCCTTCCTCTAAGCTGCCTTAAAATAGACCAATGCAACTTTATTTATCAACTAATCAGAGCAACACATATTCACAACATACAGAAAGACATCCCACAGCACATTTGTTTTTTGTTTTTTATTGTTTTTATTTGAGCAATTGCATACTTGAATAGTGTACAATTCATGATTATGTGCAGAAAGGTCTAGGACTGGATCATTAGGCAAACCAACATTTAAGAACTGAGTATGACAGAAGAAATTATCCAAGAAACAATACAAAGTAAAACTAACAAATACACTTAAAAAGCAATTTATGGTTGAAGTGAAGTGGGCAGAAATTGAAATATATCAAGGTATCAAGTAAATTGGTAAATAAGCAACTTAAAAATCCTGCCAATTATTGAAGGAAAAGAAGAGATAAACAACAAATATACTTAGGAAAAAGACAAAATAAATGATATGATAATGGAGATATTGAAATAATTATTTTAAAAGTATCCCAAATAATCTATTAGAAATTAAAAATGCTCATATTCAGTGAGTAAATCAGGATGACAAATGTCTTTCAAAAGATGCCTTAGGATTTATGAGAGCTCCCAAGTTGATTCAGAGTGAGAGTAGTTGAGATAGCTTATAAGGTGAGAAAGTTGCACTACATAGTAATAGTAATTTCCCTTTCTTTATGTGATGAATTTAAGATAATCACAGAATTAAATATTTTTTGTGTACAAGACACAGTCTCCATTTTGTCCCTGGTCAAAAGTTTCTTCTTTTTATTCATGGAAAACTTGAGATATACATGAATGTAGCTGAAGTTTTCCTGTGTCTTGTCAAGTCTGCAGCTTCTCAGACTCAAATAAACATGCAGAGGCTTATGTTAATTAAAACTGCTTGGCCATAGCTCAGGCTTACTACTGATTAGCTCTTACACTTAAACTCAGCCCATTTCTGTTCATCTATATGTTGCCACATTTTCCATGGCTTTACATGTGTACCATTACATGCTGCTCCCTGGACAGTGGACTGATGTCTCCTGACTCAGCCTTCCTTTTCCCAGAGTTCTCCTTGTCTGCTTATCCCACCTATACTTCTTGCCTGGCTACTGTCCAATCAGCATTTTATTACAAAAGCATTATCCCACAGAATTTCACATTTTCTGTTTAATTAAAAAGGAAGGTTTTAAATTTAACATAGTAAAATTACATATAACAAACAGTTATCAAGCAAGAATTAAAGTTATAATATCTAATCTGTGCGTATTTGGCAAAATTAAAGAAAATATCCTATCTATCCTATATTTATAGTCTAAGGTTTTATGTCAACTTTATCTCTTATCATAACCAAGGAAAATCATAATTATAACTATCTAGTCTTAAACTAAATCAAAGACCCCAGAAGGATATAGTATTATCTAAGTAAAGAGGAAATGTATTGTGAGCAACTTCCAAAAATCTAGAATGACAGAGATAGATGGCTACCTAGACAGTTACCCAAAGTTCTTCTGAAACTTTGGGGCATCCATCTTCATCCCATAGGCCTAGAGGCTATCAATCATTTTTCTCTGTGTCCTGTAGAATATCTGGCAGTTTCTTCTGCAAAGCAGGAACCTGAAGGACCATTTTGCCTTGCAAAGTCCAGTGGTCACCTTCCTATGGGTCCTGCATGTCCAGTTGACACAACATTTTGTCAAGCAGTCCAGGAAAGAACAGTTTATTGCCCAAATGGCTATTTTTGCCAAGAAATGATAAACTCCAAATGGAGTGTCTTCAATGCCCATCTTTCTCTTTGATGTAAATTAGTGCTGCCAGGAGCAGACATGTCTCACTGTCCAGAAAGTCTATGTTTTTAAAACATCTTAAATGCCATATTTTGTGGTTCTTGGAAGTGTTTGAAGATTACCTACCTAATTGAAATATATCTATGTATACCTAGAAAGCTTAACATGACTATATGTTTGACTATCATAGAAGACTAATTATTAATCTGTATTTCTTAATTATACATTACAATTGAAATGAGCTGCACAAACATAATATCTTAAACAAGAGTAGAAATATACATACAGTATAACAAAATTAAATTTAAATTTGTATCAATAAACTAAAATCTATACCAATCTAAAACATTTTAAACAAGTTGCACTTTAAAAGTAGGTTCAACAATCCACCCTTTTATCCTATTCTATCTATAGCCTATATTTCCATATCTTATCCCCCTTTCTTCTTTTAGAAAGATATTGACTATTACCAACAACAATTTGTAACCAACAACTTAAACAAAAACAAATATCCATCATCCATATTTGAGAATGTAGGCATAGTTTTCTAAGCTACTTCCTGCTGATAAAGGGCACAGTATTCTTATGGGGATCCTGAGAAAATTAAGAATTATGGTCAAGTTCTGACAGAAATAGTCTATCATGTTGTATTTTTTGAGCCAGTTGCCTTGAAGCTTTTTGGATTTTGGATCATCTCATCCTCTCAGGGGGTCTTGTTGATCAAAACATATTAGCATGGAAGCAATCCATAGATTTTCATCTTCTGTGGAAACAAAAGCAGAAACTCAAAGCAAATTATCCTTAGATGTAGATTTTGAAATCAAGATATCTTTAATATATGTATATATTGATTTAACTCAACAGCTTTTACAATCAAATGTCTCTCTGCAGTTAAAAATTCTAAAGACAACATAATCCAGACTCTCTGTGTGATTTCCATCATTACTTGGCTTATTTTTTATATTAATTTTATTTTCTCTTTAAATATTTTATTTTTTAAAACTTTCTATTTCTTTATATAACCATCTATGTCCTTTTCCTCTCTCTTCCAAGCCTAAAAATATGTTTATACATATTGTAAACCATTTAGAGGTTTATTTCATCTAAATCTGTTTTATTGTGAATCTATTGCTTTAAACTGCAGCATTACTAGGACTGAAATGGCATATTTGGCTACTGGCTCTGCCCACCTCAATTTTCCAACATGGCGGTGGTATGTTTACTGCCAGCTCTGGCTCTGGGAGACATGTGTACCACCAACTCTTGGAAGCAGTGGGTTTATGCCTCCATTAATGCAGTGTGTAGCCCAGAAACCTCTTTTTTTTTCTATTAGCAAGTGCTATATCCATCACACACCATAGTGCTCAGATTGTAGAAATCTCTGTGTATTTGGGTCAGAATCCGCCCTGCTTTATCTCCAACCCACATGTTGTGAACCCGCCATAGCCAGGGGACATATCATTGTACATATCATGAGCAACATGAACTAGGAAGGTGCTCTTAGCTACATTTATATCTCTTCTTAAGCTCTTGCAGGTTTTAGATGGAAACTCTTGCCACCACGTGTGGGTGCCATTTGTAGCTGAAGTTTTCCTGTGTCCTGCCTGGTCTGTAGCCACTCAGACTCAAGTAAACACACAGAGGCTTATATTAATTAAAATTGCTTGACCGTTAGCTCAGGCTTACTACTGACTAGCTCTTACACTTAAACTTAGCCCATTTCTGTTAATCTATATGTTGCCATGTTTTCTGTGGCTTTACCTGTGTGTCACTACATGCTTCTCCCTGGATGGTGGGCTGGTGTCTCCTGACTCACCTTTCTTTTTCCCAGAGTTCTCCTTGTCTGCTTATCCCACCTATACTTCCTGCTTGGCTATTGGTCAATCCGTGTTTTATTAATCCAGGGTAAAAAAAGCATTATTCCACAGCACAGGAATTATGTAAAATTTGTAACATAGTCAACTGTAATTCCCCAAAGTATATTCTCACATTGAGAAAGAACCACTAGAAATGACATCCAAATATAACCATTAATTCCATAATTATTTTTCTAAAATTTGGCTTCAAAAAATGCCAACTTAGCAAACCACAGCATATAATGTAAATATACCCAAATTCACACAGACACACACACACACACACACACACACACACACACACACACACAGAATCATATGGTAGATTATGTTTAGAAAACTTTATTATCACTGTTGTTTTTCAGGTAACTACTTAGAAGGTATTTTAGAAGTGCTGGAGATGTGGCTCAGTATGTAATGCATTTGAATAACAAGCATGGGGACCTAAGGTTAGTCCCAGAATCCATGTAAAATATTAGCTGTTGTGGTGTGCACTAAAATCCCAACACTGATGAGGCAGAGACAGGAGAAAACCTGAGCCTCATTGGACCAACCAATCTAGACAAGTCAATGAATTGTTCAGTGAATACACAATGTCTCAAAAGAAAAAAATAAGTGGAGACATGAAATGATTGAGAAAGACAGTTGATGTCATCTTCTAGGCCCCACAGCTTGCACGCACACACACACACACACACACACACACATACACACACACACACACACACACTCATATACACACACACAATTGTAGACATAAGATCTTTAAGGCTCTTGGATTTTCTGATATACTGAATTCATGTTATATTATGCTTGTGTATATGTGTGCATGCTTGTTACATATTTTCATGTATGGGAACACATGTTAAGCTCAAACTTGATAATGAGTATCTGTTTTAATTGTTCTATATTTTATTTATTGAGCATTGCTTAGTGATATATGGTCACTCACCGAACCTGGAGTCTTATGTTCTGCTTGTGCTGGAGATTCTCCTAACTCTGCCTCTAGAATGTTGATATTTAAAGGACCAGTTCATAGTCCTGGCTTCATATGAGTTATGGGGAAGTGAACTCTAGTCCACATACTTATGTGGCAACTGTTTTATCCACTGAACTATTTCTCCAGCCCACATATTAATTTTTAATTTCCAAAAATATTAATAAAAATGTCCTGAAGTATAGTTACTACACAAATACTGTATCTATTATACACATATGAATTTAGTTAGTAACCTACAAACTAATGCCTGCATGTTCAGATGGTTTATCATGTTAATCCTGTAATAGTAAGAAATATTTGCTCTTGTTGTTTTTCTCATGCATTACAAGACATTGTTATTCAACAGGACTAATTTGGAATCTTGCTGGCATTTTGCTAAGAACCCACTCTATAATTATTGGAAAACATTACTGAGTATTGAGAAACTGTTAGATTGTAGTTATTATTTCTTGGTATATATAATATGTGTGTGTGTGTGAATTTATAACACTTATTTACAAGTCAATATAATCATACCATATTAAGATAGGAGATTTAGTAATGAGAAAAATAAGTAATATGTTTGTTACTTCATAGATACATTGTATTTCTTTCTAAATTGTGACTCAATGACCTGCCTCCAACCTTTTCCCTTTCAAATACAACTGTATGTGACCAAAATTTATTTAAAAATAATTGTATTTCTATCTAGGATTTTCCTGTTTAAAGAGACTATGCTACAGTATTTCTTAGAGTAACTAATAAACCAATGTTGGTCAGGGCAATCATGCAAACCATCTTGCTTGGGTAACAGAGGACTGGGAGAAAGTCCCTTTGGCTAAATGTGTTCAAGGCAGGCATCAGCAATCCCTGCAGAGGCAAAGAAAGGACTGGCTGCTTTGGTCCCTGCAAGAAATTTTTTGATTGCTGTTCCTTGTTGTATTATTCCTGCAAAGCTTTTTAAGGCTTGTTTACTTACTCACCTGCAGCTAAGACTTGTTTTCACAGATGGGTGGTAGGCTTTCTTCAGTGCCAGTTGCAATTCAGTCTTTGAAAGAAATCATTTTGACTTTTCCACAAATTCAGAGTTATAATTTTTGCATAATATCTTGGGGGCAATTTATGTATTTATTTGAGGGTTATATTTGGTTCTACTCGAGCATAAGATTTAAGTACACATTATATACCAATATTTCTCCCATTATTTGAATGCTACCCTAATGCCTTCAAAATACAACAATATAGGTAAGTATACTATTTATTGGTTCTTGATTTTAAGCCAGTTTCTGAAGTCTCTCTATGGTACTCACATTTGAAAGAAATTCAGTGTTAAAAGAGCATTTCTATAATTTATCACTAAACTATCAAAACAGCTCTCAATGCTTTAAAATATAAGGTGATAGATAGATAGATAGATAGATAGATAGATAGATAGATAGATAGATAGATAGATACATGATAGATAGATAGATAGATAGGGAGATGATTTACTAAATAAATGGATTTTCTTAAACACAGTGTTTATTTAAAGTATTTGAATAATTTGACAAAAGCTAAGCAGTACAATTAAAGTAGATTTTACTATCTAGATAGCACCTTCACGTATAAAATAAATATTATGCTTTCAAAATGTCTAAGGCAATACTATAGAACACATTAAGGCTAGATATTTTCTATATCTTTCATCTACTTAAAAAGGCATGAAGATAAAAGCACAGATAACCACAGACAAATGTAACTCTTTCTAAGTATACAGTCAATTAAAAATCTTTTTAGAATTTTCAATTATATTTTAAATGTTTGTATTTATTCAGTATTTTAGTTAAAAATGGACTGTTTTTTAGCTTTGCTGATGGATACATTTAGGCTTTCCTCTTGTTGTCTTACTCACTATTATAACAACGTCCTCATGATCCCTCCTTTGATTACAGAATGAAGTTCAAATCATGCAGGTCAGAGAGAGGAGGAAGGGATCATCACCACATCCCGTCCTTTAAGAGCAGTAACAGTTGAGGAGATCTCTACTTGATCTTTCTCAAAATGTTCTCAACTATGGTGTCCTGTTTGGCTATCCACAGAAAGCTTTTCTGTGACTAAAACATCTTTTTCCTCCTCTTGGTACTTTTGAGAGAACCTCTGCATCATTTTCCCACCCAGGGGTGGGATTGAACCTGGACCCTGAAGTATGCTGCTAGCACAAGCATCAACATTTTCAGTGTCCCAAGTCCATCCACTGTTTCTACTATAAAATATGTAAATTAAACTATGAGAGCTTTTCTAATACTGTTATTTTTTGCATGTAATAATGAATACATTATGTATACTCTTTAATACACCATTCAGTCTCACCAAATTCAAGGACCCATTAGTTTCTAGCCATGATCTAATAATGCAGTAATATGACATCTGTGATTAAGATTGCTAAAATGAGCTGTGATAAAAAATGAAGGTTTTTGAAACTTGGATGTCCTGGAATAGAATCACATGGTGTCAGCAAAGTGAAGAGACTCATGTACTTGACTGTATTTTTTTTCAAGACATGTTTTCTCTCTGTTTCCCTGGCTTATCTGGCACTCACTCTGTAGAACAGGATGCTCTTGAACTCAGAGATTCACTTTGCTCTGCATCTCAAATTATGAGATTTAAGGCTTGCGCCACCCTGGCTTTAATTGAATTTTAATTGGAACACTGCAGAGTTTGTATGGCATTGGGAAAATCTGGCTGGACTTATTCATGGAATTACCATATCTACCTATGCACATTTTAAAACCATTCCATTAAGACAGGTTTAATACACACACACACACACACACACACACACACACACACACACACACACACACACAGAGGAGGGGAAGGAGACAGACAGAAAGAGAAGGTTGTTCTTTGTTTCTTATGTAAATTAATCTGAAATCTTTTGTATGCTATGGTTCTATCGGGAAAGAAAGTTTTATGAATTTTTCAATTTTTTTGTTCAGTTTTACTCTCATTATTATATATCTTCCATGAGAAATAATTAATTAAGCTGAGATTAAATAAATAATAGGAAAGGAGGTTTTAATTTTCAATAATTTATGGAGTAGTTAATTTTTTTTACTACTTTTCAAATAATTTTAATTTTTAAGAAATAGTTGTTTATAGCTATATTTGATCTCAATATATTAGAGGAAAAGGAAGACAACAGGTTTTGATGCTGTATTAGTAAAGAAATGGGTGATTATCTCATTGACCCAGCCCAGACTGCCTGTGCTGTGATGGGAGCCTATCTGCAGCTTGGCATGGGAATCCCAATGCTGTTGAGAACTGGGATTGCACATTTACAAAGATTTAAAATATTATGTTAGGAACTTGCCCACATAGTTAAGAAATTTCCTCTTAAAACTTTATGATCAAGATGCATAGCATAGAGGATTACTTTTTGTTTCTTCAAGGTGCCATTTATCACTTGCACTTCCAGTGGTTCAATTTCCTTTTTCAATTTTTGTTTACATCTTCACATGAACCCCAATGGATCATATTTTATCCCATTACTCCTTGTTTCCATACTATGTATTAACTGTACATATAATTGAAGTTTCTTGAGATAAGCCCACACCAGCATAGAGACCATTCTCTTCAAATCCAACACAACCCTTCACAACTAGTGTCCTTTTGGATCAACTCTCAGTTTCACACACAAAGATGAGAAGGTAATACTTGTCTTTCTCTGTTTGGGTTATCTTAGCCAATATAGTGTCCTCCAGTTTCTTCCATGTTTTTCAACATGTACTTCTAAGATAATTAATTTCTCTTTCCAGCTGTCAAGGATTTATAACTATGGCAATGTAACAATAGTATGTCATTTGTATTATAGTTCTTTATTGCCCATAGCATGTATTACATAGATCAGATTGAAGATGCTGAACACACTCAATACATTTAACAACTAAATAATGAAATTATACTTATTGTAGTCTTTTAAATAATGTATTTTGGTGAAGGAAATTCAATTAACTGTAATGAAGTACAATTTATCATTTCTTCTTTTTAGACTAATTCATTTTGACCATGTTTATATCATTACTGACATAAAGGTAATAATGTTTTCCTGCCATCAGTATGTAGATTTCTCACTTGAATTTCACCGAAGATGCTATACTCTTATCACAGTATAGCAAAGAAATAAATTAGTCAGAACAATCTGTCTTCTTTTTCATTGGTCAGGGATTCTGTCACTGTATGAATACTGTATTACTAAGATCTATACTTTCCTAGTAATACTTAAAATGTGTTATAAATTTGATTGGCATTTAATTTCACATGTTTGTGGGCAACAATATGACATTCCAATCATGTACAAGATGTGTTATGATCAGATAATTGTAATTAGTGTGTCTATCACCTCAACCATTTATGAATCCTTCCTGTTCAACATATCAAAAATTATTTATACTTGCTGTTTTGGACAATACATTTATTGTTGTTCATATTTCCCTTATTATGCTAGAGAATATTTGAAGTACTTTCCATTTTCTACTATAGCTTTGAATCAGTCTATTAGCATTCACATCTACAGTCCTATTTCCTCCATCTTCTTCTGAGCCACTCCTAACAAGTATTCTCTAATTTTTATGGGATCAAGTTTTTAGTTGCTAAATATAAATGAGAACTTTCTAAATATGCTATTCTAGACCTGATTATTGCACTCAGGTTTTTTTTTTTAATTTAACCATTTTTATTTTCTTTTTATTTGCATGTATTTGTATATCTCTGTATGAGTTCATGTGTACCACATGCATGCAGTTGTCCAAAAAGGTCATAAAAGAGCAATAGAACTGCTTGAATTGAAGCTACAGGCAGTTTTTAGCCACCACGAAGATGATGAGAAGTAAACAAGGTTTTCTGCAAGAGTGAGCCATATCTTCAGTACTTTTAAAGTGTTTTTTTTTTTTTTTTAAGAATGAAACAATTTTATTCTTTATGGCTGAATAACACCTCATTATTCCAGTTTTTGTGTGTATATTTTACTTTCACTCCTGTGTATGTGTTTGTGTAGAGGGATGTACATATGAATGTAGATGCCTCCAGATCTGATCCATTTCCCAGCCCTACATTTCCATCTATTGATAGAGACCTGATTATCGCATTGAAGTTTTTCCCATTCTAATCATTTTAAACACTTCTCTTTATGTGTATTTGTGTATCTTTACATGAAGATATTTGAATACACTGTGAACCCCAAGAATGCATTTCCCTCTGGAAAATAACCCGCTTCCAACTGTAGTTGGACTCAGCCCTAGCACACACCTTTAATCCAAGAGCTTTGTGCTTGAATATCATAAACAGGATTAAATAAAATCAACCATAGGTCAAGAGGCAGAACAAGCAACAAGTTGACAAGAAAAAAAAACATGGAGAGTAAGAGGAAGTCAGGGGGATGAAGAGAGGGATGCACAGGAAGTAAAAGGGAGGGAAATCTGTTGGAGGAGTTGTGTTTGAGACAGCGTAGGAGAAAGCTCTCTTTCTGGGACAGAGGAAGAGGAAGCAGCTGGATCCTTTCTCTACCTCTCTGAGACAGCAGGTTTTCACCCCAGTATCTGGCTCCTGAGTCTTTATTGACAAAATAGAGCAATAGAGACATAGTTAAAAACAAGTTCCTTGTAGACATTTAAGTTGATTCCATGTCATAGCAATAATAAACATTGGTGTGGTAAATATGTGTGCAGAAGTGTTTTTCTGACACACTGATTTTTATCAACTTTTCTGTTTTGCACATCTAAGAGTGTATTGTATGAATGGGTGTATGTAAGATGGGTATGTAGGATTTTTTTCACTTAGCATGTGATGGCCAAAGATTAACATGCAATGCCTTTATTCATTGCTCTCCACCTTGTGTATTGAAGCAAGGTCCCTTATTTGAAATAGACGTTGCTGTAAGACTGATCTAGCAAGATAGCTTGTTGAAGGACTACCCTGTTTCAACCCAAGCTGTTTATGCTGGGATTAGAGTGAGGCCACATCACTGATGCCTGCTTAGCAGAAATGTGATTTTATCTTTAGTTAACCTGCTTTGCACAAGAAGCACTATTAACTCCTGAAACATTTCCCCTGCCCCATATTTTCTTATATTCAGTAATGAGAAAGCTGTGTCA
Source organism: Peromyscus eremicus (assembly GCF_949786415.1). NCBI lineage: Eukaryota > Metazoa > Chordata > Mammalia > Rodentia > Cricetidae > Peromyscus > Peromyscus eremicus. The sequence continues at coordinate 45,520,615 of NC_081431.1, forward strand.
TATTGCACTCTTATTGTATTTCTTGAGTAAACTCCACACTGTTTTCCATTATACTTGTACTAATTTACATCCTCATCAGCAGCAGTTAAGCACTACCCTTTCTATATCCTCATTAGAACCTGTGTGTGTATTGATAATAGTCTTCATAAGGGGGATATGATCATAATTCATCGTGATTTTTTAATTTGTAAATGCTAACTTGAATAACTAAGTTTAAATACTTCAATCGTGTTTTCATCTTTAAAATCATATTCACAAGTCTGCCTTTGAAAATCATAGAATCTGAAATGGAAGCTTGTTTATTTCAGCTAAGGTAGCATCTTCTCAGGGGCCAAAGAGAGGCTCAGTGATAAAGAGTGACTGCTGCTTTTTCAGAGGAATTAAATTTGATTATAATGTCCCATATCAAGTACCACATAACTGCCTGTAACACCAGCTCTAAAAGATCTAGCACATTATTCTGGCCTCTGCAGGTATACACACATATACATCATATACTTAGAGAAACACACACATACACATAGAAAAATATCAAAAATAAATTTTTAAAAATCTACATGTGTGTGTATGTGTGTGTGTGTGTGTGTGTGTGTGTGTGTGTGTGTGTGTGTGTTTAGATTCTATGGAACTATAGATGTGTTTGAATACCAGGATAGAAGCTTTCATATGAACATATTACATTTTCACTAAATTTCAAAATTATAGGATTTCTACAATTGAAATTTATTATTTGGCTCACTGAGGATTTCACATTTCATTGAATGTCTTGGAGAAAATTGGAGATACCCATTTCACATTTGGTGGTTTTTGGTAAATTAATTCTAATGTGGTGAAGGATCACACTTTTAATTACCTGTTTTCTTTGAAACTAAGCTTTGTTTATGGCTTCAGTTTCTTGTTTACTATGTGTAAACACGTTAGTACATTTATAAATAATGTATTATTTGCCTCTGTTAAGGGCATAGATCTTCATTTGAAGAATTAAGCATTGGTTTGTACAAAGTTCCCTGATAGTTTCCTGTAGTGTTTCATATCTACATATGTACCTTTCTGGTGTTAAAAGTCAGCCTCTACCTATCTTTTTCTGCATTATCCAACCTGACAATCAGTTTCTTTGGAGAATTAAATATAATATAGCCAAGTCTGTGATATCAACTAATTGAGATTCAGTTATTTAAAACTATTTTATTAGCTATATTTTAATTGATCATGCCATTTGCTCTTTATTTACACACAATTGGTTGTTTGAATATTAACAGGGACTTGACTTTTTTTTTTTTTTACTGGTCATATGCTGGGTGTGTATGTATTTTACTTTAAGAAGCTTACATTGATTTTCCAATGTGAAAATAACAAAAGTGGCACACTATTTTCTTTTTCGTTGCCTAACAGGTATCTCCATTGGCCTGCCCTTCTCCTGTTGTTGAATTACAGAGTTTAGTATAGCAGCAGAGGACAATAGGCGATTGAGGTAGTCTGACCCTCAAGTACTAAGTCCCTGATTCCCTGTATAGGAAGGTGTTCTCCGAATTCTTGAGCATTCACTATCCAAATGTGCAGATAACATTATTTTTTAATTACCTTGCAACCAATGAATATAAGAAAAATCAGTAGAGGGCCAGTGAGATGACTCATCAGGTAGAGGCGCTTGCTATCCAGCGTGCTGAACTGAGCTACATGGGAGAAAGAATAGTGACACATATATTGTTTTCTACAAACATACACACACACACACACACACACACACACACACACACACACACACACACATGCAAATGTTACATAATATGTTAGAAGAGGAACCAGTGAGAAAATACCCATACATGCTTGTTTCTTCTCTTTTTTTTTTTTTTTTTGGAGCTGAGGATCAGACCCAGGGCCTTGCACTTGCTAGCCAAGCGCTCTACCACTGTGCTGAATCCCCAACCCTACTTGCTTGCTTCTTACAGGAGAATTTCTCATGTTTGTACTAGATAGTTTGCTATGCCCCCATTTCCAAGGGAAGAAATTCTCATTTTCCAGAGTTATCACCTTTCTAATTCACTGACTGCCTATTGGATCTCTCAGCCTCCCTGCTTCCTTTTCCCCCACCATTCTTCTTCCTCCTTTTGAAAAAGGAAGAGGTAAATAACTTCTTGGATGGCCTTCTCTAGCCAAAAGTTTCAAAATCCTTCAAAAGTGATGATTTTAAATTTGCTCTTTTACAACACTCTTTGAATGATTATTAGTAGACTTATTTGTATGCGTTTTGTTTATAAAACATTTTATTTGTTTATTACTTTTGCTTTGTCAAGAAATAATCCCAATTTTTAAACTGGACTGTAGACAAATTTCTAAATGGTCTTAGTAAATAAGAAACACAGAGCCAAATACAGGGGTGGAAAGCCTTAGAGATCAGGGAAATAGTGAGAGACACCAGCTAGCCTTAACTCAACATCCAACTGAAGCTTCCCAAGAGAGCTACTTCTTGTTTACCCAGGTTTTTATTGCCTTGCTGTTCTGCCCTCTCATTGGCTCTTAGCCCAGCTACCTCACTTCTTTATTACTGCCTGTCTATACAGACCTCCTGGTCTCTATGGTTGGTACAGGGATTAAAGGCGTGTGTCACCATGCTTGGTTGTTCCCTAGTGTGTCCTTGAACACACAGACTCTTCTTGCCATATGATTGGATTAAGGGCATGTGCTACCACTGCCTGACTTTTGTGTTTACCTTAAAATTCTTGCTATTCCCTTTGATCTCCAGGCAAACTATTTATTAACATACAAATGAAATATCACCACATTTCAGCACAAATAAAATATCACCACACTGGGCACTTGCTAGACTTTGATACTTGAGTTATCTCTGGTTTTTTTTTTTTTTTTTATCTTTTTACTGTATGGTCTAAGGCAAATGATATTGCTTTTGTGAAGTGAATATGAAAAAAAATGGAGTGGCAAAACTATCAACTCTCCCTACAATCACTGTTCAGAATGGACACATTGATACCTGATCCAAATTCTGCTGGATAAAGTAGTTCAGGTAGCAAAGGCATGACTAGAAGAGATGTAGCACCAAAGATAGAAATTGTCAAGAGGAAGCATTATTAAAAATAATTCAACAAACTCTTTCATTTATGACATCATGTGTCTTTCTTTACTTCTGCCTCCAATATATACTTTCTCTTCCCAAAGAAACTATGACAAATATTTCGCACATTCACAAACTCAGGTTTAATCTCTAGGGACTTGTAATCAGCTGTTCATCCTTATGACTAGATGAAAATTCCCCGTAATTGTAGGCTTAAAAATAGCACAGAAAAGCACTGTGTTCCATGGAGAAAGTGGGAAAGGATCACTGCACTGAATACTCCTGTCTAGAATGAAAATCATTAGAAGGTGGAAGTCTCACCACAGTTACTGGTACTAAAGCAATTATGAAATAATTCCAAGAACCCAAATATTCCCTCATTCTAAAAAGAAGGTATTTTATTTGATTAGGCACTAGTTCCTGTCCTAAAAGCAGCTTTCAAGTCCTTCTGTATCCATGGCTCTGGGATGTTTGCCCTGTGATCTTTCTTTTAATTAACTTTCCTTGTTCACATCTGAAGGAGCCTGCCTCTCTCACTCCTAATTTACAAGGCGATGCTTGCACATGCCGTATCATCTTATACAGTGTGGAGAGAGACCGCATCTTTTGTCTCCCCGATTTGCTGTTGCTCTGGAGGAACAATCCACTCATCAAGCTGTTCTCTATTTCCTATCAACACATTTGCAAAAACTTTTGAAACAGCACCATGGAAACACGTGATTATGGAAAGAATTATTTTTCTTTCCCACTTGCTGCCGTGTCTTTAAACACATTTTGTATCCATCGTCTTTCTCTTCATTACTTACATTGTGCTCCGCTGTGTTCTTTTTTTGCTGAGCTTTTTAAAAGTCTTGTATGAGAAATGAGTCATGAATATGTACAATGAAGAATTCTACTTAGATATACTCAGAAATGTGTGTGTGTGTGTGTGTGTGTGTGTGTGTGTGCGCGCACGTGTAGGGGTGTGTTAAACTTTAACCAAAGACAATGCAACTTTTCTGAACTCATTTTTTCATTTGTGCCTAGGTTGGGGACTTCTCTTTTCATCTCTGTCTTGTTCACTTTTAGTCAGAATCCTGACAGTTTAAAACTCAACCACCACAACTTTGATATCTGAATACCTCTGACATGTTTGAGTTTTTCATATTCCACATGCCACCACCCTACAGTAATAATCCATGATGCTTGCCTGACTCCAGGAAGAATACATTTGAGCCTTTTGGACCAGAATGACATCCCTGGTCTGGATATTTCCTCTTAGTAGTTTTCTAAGTACTGTCTATTGCCTGCTTGCACTTGCCTTTGCAGTACTCAGACTTAGTCGTTCTGAACCTACCTTTTTCTTTCCTCTATTGAATAATTGAAATACTCCTGAATAGAATCAGTGGATACCTCAACATAGTTTCATTTCTAACTTTGTCCAAATACACTCTGCCCATTATCCTAGCCATGATAAATTTCTTTCAGGTGCTGATGGGAATCTAGAATTTATTCAAAGGTCAATACAACAATGTCAGTGGTTACATACCCTGGCAGAATACTTGGTTTATATTTTAGGTAGAAAATACTTGTAGTAGATGGTTTTTTTTTTCTTTGTTGTTTATTTTTTAAACCAAAAAATAATAGCTGATTCTTAATAGTGCTTTTTTAGGTTCTAGAAGCCATTCTAAATGGTGGGCAAAAGTTACAGACAGATGGAATAGCTGCCGCTGCTAAATTCAATTGACATGTGAAGTTTTATGCTCAGGGATATTGAGTAATCTGTCTTCATTCACAGCTCTCAAAGTTCTGTCTGGCATAAAGCTGTCAGTCCAAATAGTTTAGAACTTCCTATGGGAGAGAAGACAACAGATATTCAGGGGGATTTTATCTTCTTTTTAACAGCGTTTTAGGAAGAAATCCCTCAGGTGTACAAGACTGTTTTGATTTCCTAAATATTGACATGTTTTCCAGGCTTCTATATAAGTTTGGTGCTTCTCTTTAGAGATGCCCTCAAAAGAACCTGAGCAGCCAGACAATGGTACTCTGAGTAAGGACGGGTATGGGAGGGAGTTGTGGACAAAAAGTTTCCGGAGAAGAAGTAACAAGCATGTCTATTCACTCAAAATAAGAAGCTTACTGCAGACAAAAGTACCAACATCACCAAAGCTTAACTTGGTGGGCCACGAGTTTTATTGGGGTTACTTATAGGAATTAGATGAACACTTATAGGAATATAAGTTCATATATATTCCTATAAGTATATATATATATATATATATAGATAGATAGATAGATAGATAGATAGATAGATAGATAGATATGTGTGTGTGTTCCACAGTTTTCATAGACCTCTTTTGATTTTTTTACTACTTCCTACATTTTTATCCACCAACAAAAGAAGTTACCCTATCTCTTTTATAAGGAAGTTAACCACAGAGAATATGATTTTATTGTACCCCACAAGAGACAGATTTTGAATGTTCCAAGTACTATGTAAGAGGGCAGAGAGTATTGTTTCTATGAGGTTTTGCTTATTTTTTTTTCTACAGAAATAGTAAGAAATAATATTTAAATCAGCTTTGGTACGCTTTTAATTTTTTAGTTTTATGTTTTTAATTGAAATAAAATTACATCACTTTGCCCCCTCTCTTTGCTCCCTCCATTCCTTCTGATACCTTCTTTCAAATGCCTCTTTTGCCCCTCCCACTTTAAAGTTTGTAGACTTTTTCTTTGATTATTATTGTTTCACACGTGTATATATCTCTATATACACATATAGAGACACACACATATGTAAAACCTACCGAGTCATTTTTGTTATTTCTTGTTATATATTTTCAAGGCTGACCACTCTGCATTGGACAACCAATAAGAGGGCTCATGCCTGGGAGAGGATAACCCTCCTTCTCCCTGTAGCCATTAGTGGCCCATAGTTAGGTAGAACGCTATGAAATCTCCCCTCCTCCGTGCTCACGTTGGTGTTGCCATTATGCAGCACTGTTCATCACAGACTTCCTGGTGAGCTGTTATGTTTTCTCTTCCACTGGCTGTTGTTTCAGCACAAAGATCTACCTGAGCATCAACTACGTGAGCCATTGTGGCTGGCTATATGACCCCTTCTCTGTTTGTTGAGATAAAGTCTTACCCTATAGTCCAGGCTGGAATTGAACTCTTTGTATATATAAGATGGCCTCCAATGTCTGGTAATCTTCTTGCCTGAGCATCTCAGATGTTGAGATGATAAGGTATGAGTCACCACCCACAACTGGATTTCAGTTTAAAAGAAAAACAATATTATGGAATCATGTCTTTCCTTCCTTCTCCCCTTCCTCCTGTGGTTACCTTCCTCTTTCCCTTCATTCCATCCCACCTTGCTCTGTCGGTGTGTGTTTGTGCATGGGTGCTGCATGAATACCCTCGTGTGTCTATAAATGTGAGAGAAGAACTTGCAAGAGTTGATTTTTTTTTTCCTTTAACATGTGTCCCCATGATGGAACTCAGGTTGTCAGTCTTGGTGGCCAGAACTCTTACTACAGAGCCACCCCACTAGTCTTGAATTTCAATTTTATGAATAATATTTTATTCAGAAATAATTCTTTGTGTTCAAAACATTAGTATCATGTCTTAGTCTATTTTGTTATGTCTTCATCCTCAGACATTATTTTGTAAGATAATCATACATTGGCATGGAATGTGATCAATTTTCTCCCTTAACCCTAGAAGCAGTCCTGAATTCTCTTGATAGTGCCTGTTTGGAAGACTTATTTGTGTTTCTGTGCATTCACTCTGACTGAATATTGAGAATCATAAAGATAATCATTTGGAATAAAGGAACCACCAGTTTAGACTATTGTAAATAAACATACGTGTTTAGCTTATTTCTATTTTTACCAGTATTATTAAGGTATGAACCAGACAAATAACAATTGTTTATAGTTAATATGCAAAACAAAAATTGTTTTGACTTTTAAATAGCATGCATGCATGAATAACACTCTCACACATTTTTTATTCCCTCAGTTACAAATAAATATTAGTTCCTGCTTTCTAGGGAATATAAGCTTATTGTAAATCCAAATTTTTTTTCCTAATACTGTTTCTGTTGAAAGTATATCTCGTGGGCAGTTCCCAAGTCTTAATTTCACACTATCACTTAAAATGTGAAACAAGAACTAAGTGATCCATTTATACTTTTCTTCTAATAAGAGAGTGTTTCTAAGTGTGAAGAGCAAAAGAGTCATATCTTTAAGTTTTACAAGCATGAATTCCATGAGTTTATGTGCTAACCCAACAGACCTTAGATAATTCCTTATTCTTATGCTCGATAAAGCATAAAAAAGGTAGGAGAGAAATATAGTTTCTTTAAATCTTAGAGAAAAGTAGGTCACATTTAGATGTAGAATTTCCACATCTAATTAGCCATGAAATTCATTGAATATTTTGTGTTTTTGGTAGCACCACTGAAATAATGCTTACTTTTGAAATCAATTATTTCTAAATTGTAATTATCTGGTAATGATTTAAATAGGATAAATACAATAGACTAACTATATTTATTCAACAAGTCTAGTCTTATGAATTAAAGGATATCAGGGGTTATTGAGTTTTTGGAGTTTGATAAAATATTAATATTGTTTTAATACAATATTGGTAATTTCTGATATCATTGTATGTTATTTCACATGCAAAATTTGAGGATTTGCAATAGGAGCCCTATCATTGACTTCTTATTCTGACAGGGATTGGGTGCTGAAGGGTCTGTTAACTTCAGAAAGTATATAAAAGGAGGGGGTCATTTTTATTCCATTGAAAAGTAACAGACACCTTCTCAGTAAGCAGTTTCCCTCTGGTTCCCTTATCTTCTTCTTTTTCCAACAGATTGGCTGTGATCACGTCTCTACTTGTATGTAAAGGCATGTGCCACCACATACAATGGATGAATGTGTCACACTGAGAGGCAACTAGTGGAAACCAACTTTGAGTCATACTAGTTCTCTGGTAGTCTCCCAGATGGAAAGGGAGGCCTTTTGGAAAGGAAAAGTTGTGATGTAGTGATGCAAAGTTTCAAAACAAATAACATCCATCAACAGAATACCTACAGGAGTTACTTTATCTTGTCCTCACAAATGGGTGTCAGGAATCACCTTCCTCATCTTGCAGTATCCTGAGTTAAACACTTCCACGTTTATTGTGTTCACAATGAGGGAGGAAGAAACTGAAATATCTAAGCGTGCTTTATCACACACACTCTCTCACAGGATCAATCCTGTGGGAAAGTTACAAAGAATCACAATTGTCATTCCTTCTGCCACCGTTAGCATTCACCCACTACAACCTAGGCTCTGCTCAATACATTAATAACTAAAGTCCCCGTAGACAATATTTCACAATAGGCCAGTGGGTCTATACCCATGCACAAACCCAATTCTAGACCTGCTTTTTTTTGGTTTTTCGAGACAGGGTTTCTCTGTGTAGCTTTGCGCCTTTCCTGGAACTCACTTGGTAGCCCAGGCTGGCCTCGAACTCACAGAGATCTGCCTGGCTCTGCCTCCCGAGTGCTGGGGTTAAAGGCGTGCGCCACCACCGCCCGGCTAGACCTGCTTTTGAGCAAGGCTTTTAGACTGTGTTAGGTAATTGTATGTGTTATCTCATTTAATACAGAAACTTCGTGAAGTGATCTGCTTGAACCTCATTTTGCAAATGAGAAAGTTGGGCCTTAGCTTAAATAATACTGTATGATAATACTACAACCATTGAGAATCAACCTCAACTCAATCAACTCAACTCAAATTCTATGTGATTACCTTTTAATACTTATGCTTGTCCACTGTATCATAATAAACTGCATGTATATATGTGTGTGTATGTATGTATGTATGTATATATGTATAATTTTCCATGATATCTTGACTTTATTGAAAAATATGAATACATATGTGTTATGTAGAAAAGTTAAATACCTTAAAATAGATAGTACAAGGTTGATTGGAAGGAATGCTGAAAACACATCCTGCTACATTAGTGAAATGCTGAATTTCTTTGCTTCCTGTTAGGACATTTATAAATAGCATCCTTTGCCAATTTCAGTTCTTATCTCAGGGCATCAGTGCAGACTCCACAGTGCTGTTCTTGGGTTTTAATTATTTTGTCCTCAATACAAACAGTTTGAGCATGTCATGTGTTGGGACTGTGCATAACCATAAGACCCCATATGTGAATAAAATATCACTACCACTATATGTGAATAAAATATCACTACCGCTTTTAGCCGTATCACAAATAAGTAGTGAAAATAGCAGCTAGGTATCCTCACTGAAAATAAGTATTAAGTGGTAAATAACTATAAATGGTGTTTGCTTCACTCTGTCTTCCTGAAAAAAAAAGAATGAAAAGAAAACAAGGGGGAGTAGAAGGGGCAAGTGAAGCAGAGAAGGAGGATAAAAAGAATAGGAAGCAAATAACAAGGATGCTATGGTCTAAGGGTCTTGATCAGGTTCATTTTCTCTTCCAGTTAAAGAATTAATAGGGTTTAAAAAGAAAATCTCAAATTCTCCAGGTAGCAGCTGTGGAAATTCCAGCCCTGAGACAGAATCAACCTGGAAAGAAAGGAATTCGATAGTGGTGAGGAAGCCTACCCACAGAAAGACAAAGAGAAAGACCATCTGCAAAGGAGAGCAGCGTGTCGACTCAGTGGCCTGAAGTCCAGTTTCTCCATCAGGACCGGATATTTTAAGGGTGAGTGAGGAGCCTCCTTTCCCTAATTTAGGGCTAGTCAGTTGGAACAAAGACGGGTAAACTCATAGGCCCTCAGCTGCGATACAAATGCACATAGATCCTGTCTTGAACATTAGTACCAGCCCACCAAGGGCACTAATAGTGGAGAGAAAGCACACAGGCCATTAAGCCTTTGTCTTAGGTCCGAAATGTGAGGAAAACTTAAAAGTTTCCATCTTTATTATCTATTTATGGTGCGTCTTCCTATCTGTCTGCTGATCTATCTGATTCCTAGTTCCTCAAGCACAGAAGACAAAAGAAAGAGAGAAAGAAGGCAAAGCCCTTACTCAATCTCAAGCCATGTTCAAAATGTAGGTCAAGATCATCTCCCCTACAACATTACTCTGGCCCCAAAAAACTGAGCATAAACTTTCCTTTTCATAAAATGTTCATTTTGTGGATTTTAATTATATTATTTTTGTTTGCAATTATTTTCTCATAAAGATTACAAAGTAAGTTATAAATAGAATAGCTTTCATAGATAATTAACGTAGCTGCCTTAATCCAATAGATACAAAATTTTGATTAGCATAACATTTTTTAATAGTGGAATAAACACAAAAAATTGCCTTATTTTTTGTCCAGTTCTTCAGCTTCTTACCCTGAAGCATACTCTCCATTACTGAGACTTTCTGATATATTTCCTTGTCTCCTCCTTACATCCTTAGCAATGCATGTATATCCTTCTAAAGTAAATCTATATTTTGCCTTGTGGTATATTCATCTTTTGCTGATATTTTTAAAGTTTATGTGCAGTTAATAGAAATCTGGGTAGTACTTTTATTAAATCGTTTGTTGTTGTTGTTGTTGGTTGTGGTGGTTTTTAATCCCTTGGTAATCCTGTCAGGGCTGTGAGGTGACAGGATCGCAGTAGGGTAAGATCATTCTTCTTTCCCTAGAATAATGATACTAATTGAAGCCATAGCATTCCTTTGATGGTTTTTAAATCATGTTTATATTTATTTCTAGATTTACCCTAATGAATAGAATGAAGAAAATTGTTTGCAGATTGGCAAATAGCTATAATGGTTTCCAGCACTCTATTTAATGCTTGCTACATATATTTATCATTTTATGTGTTACCCACACACTGTTTTACAGCTTATTATTTAGAACAGTAGGTTGTTCCCTCCCTGAAACAGAATAAACTAATTTCAATTTGCCTTCTAACTAGAAACAACTGCTAATAATATGGAAATGTAATGAACAAAAGCCAAGAATCTTTCTCAGAAACTATTTCCATTAGATTCGCATAATATTCTTTAAAAACTACTGCATTCCCGAGTTCTTTGGTAATGGGGGAAACAAGTCATTATAATTTCATGTAATCATGCTGTTTTCCTAAATTGTTTTTTACTATGACAGGTCATTTTTAATCCAAGTAGCTGTTTACATTATATTAATGTGAAAAACCCAAACTGCAAATTTGCAAGCTCTTGGTGTTGAAATAATGTCTGTCCTTAAATAGCTTGTTTCTTGATTCAGCAGTAAAACAATTTTAATCAGTTTATTGCCTCCATCAATGACCATTAACAGCAGGACAGAGTTGGTCTTAACTTTTTGCCTGTGTGTTTACTGCTTTGGTTCCTGGGACCTGTGGAAGAAAAATCTGAACAACTGGAAGAGCTGTCACAGCATCGCCTGGCCAAAAAGAAGAAGAGAAACCCAAATATCTAACCAGGAACAAGTACAGGTTGAGAAAAGTATTAGAAATTAAAGTAATACTTGCTAAATTATATCACTCATATAGACTTGTTAGGAAGTTTTTAAAATTTTTGAGAACATACCATATTTAACAAGGTCTGGAAGTTTAGGGAGAAAGTCTAGCCAATGGTTTGTATTTTCATGGGTACATGATTTCACATTTTGAACTGGAGGTGAGAAACACCCTGTGTGCATACATAATACATAATCAAAATTCATCCTTCACTGAAAATATTGTTCAGTTAGTCTTTGTTCTTTGTGCCCTCTAAAATTAAGATACAACTCTCATTATCGGTCATTGTTTTCTCTTTCCTCTCAATGTCAAATACCTGGAAAAGAAAATGAATTGATCTACCTAAGATAAGCTGAAACCAGGAAGAAAGAGAAAGTTTGTCTCTAAGGTCCAGAGATGCAATTAGCAACATCTTAGCCTTGTCTCTGAGACTTTTATCTCTGAAAAGTTTTCAATACCACTAGACCAAAGAGAGTTACAAATATGAATTACAACATCCGGGTGATTATCTTAATTCTATTACTTACTTACTTCCACTTTTATGATGATATTATAACATTTTTAAATAAATATGTGATACTAATATATTGTTCTCTATAAAACTACGTGCTTATACAAATATGAATGTACAAGAGAGGTTCTAATATACTTACATAACTTAAAGCTGACATAATGGTCCAAGTCAATAAACAATGGCTTAATAAAGCTACTTCCACCCAGTAGCTTCAATTTGGAGAATTTTAATCTGTTCATTAAAAGACTTGAGACTATCCTTGCAGTAACAGAATATCTAAATAATAACATTTTGTCTGAGAAAGTCATATTTGTATCAATAGCACAAATTGTAGGAGTCAAATAATCTTGCTACATATTACATAACCCAGTAAAAATAAATATTTAACTATATTCAAAATTGTATGAGCATAAATATATTTTAGAAATTAAAGAAAAATAACAGAAAAATAGCACAGATGTTAAAAAGTGTGCTGGGAGACCGTGCTACTTAGATTGTATATAAATAAATACTCTATTAGCTGTATTAGTTGCTTGTCTTGGTACTATGATAAAACTCCCAAAGACAGCAATTTAAGGAAGGGAAGGTTTATTTTAGGTTATGCTATGCTTCCAGAGGAAGGGTATGGCAGAAAGAGGATGTCTCATGTGTCCACAGTCATGAAGTAGAGATGGATGCTTCTACTCCCCTTGATTTCTCTAGTTTATTCAGCTTGTGATTCTAGCCCATGGAACATTTAACGTTGCTTTCTTTTCTTTCTTTTTTTTTGAACAGGACTGATTTATTGTTGAATTTTAAGACGCAACTTTTACATGAACTGCAAATGAAGATTTTAAATATCCTACAAAAGTCAAATAACTCATGCTATGTGTCAATCTTCCCATAAACACTTTTAGCCTATGTTCAATTACAGTCAATTCTGAATTGGCCCACCTCTGAATTAGACTTTCTAAAGTCTACACAGAGTATAAGAAATAGACACTAACAAAGTCTGTAATCTGTCCTGTAGTTGGACCCTGGAAAGGTGTGGGCCTGCTTAAAATAAGAAACAGATGTAATCACAGTAAAGCCAACTGCATATTGTTGGCTTTCTAACCTCAGTTAACCTAGATAACCCTGCACCAACAGTCTCAGACATTTGTTCCTATGGTGATAATTAATCCCAACATTTTCAACAAAGTTTAACCATCATAAAATCTAGACAAAAGGACATTGGATAAAACTTGTCCTCACCACTGTTGCTGTATCTCCAAGAACCTCAGAACTCAGGTGCATAAAATTCCAACATGCTAAGTTTAGGAAGGACAGTTTACATTTGGGGTGGGATAGGATAGGTATGACAGAGATAGTGTTCTGTACTAAGATACCTAGGACTCGGGCTAGAAGATAGAAGCCTAGGGTCTCTGATGCCTGTGTAGTGAGATAATCTGGACACTCCGGATATTGTGTCATGACTATGATAATCAAATTTAGCATGCTCGGGCTCAGACATAAACCAGAGTGCCCTCATGTGCTCAGTCCTGCTGTGCGGGCCTTCTCCCAGCATGGTGATTGGCCATGAGGGCTTTTAGAGGGGGATGAACCCAATACATTGTAGCAATTTTATTTAATGTTTACTACCTTTATCAAAGATGAAGGTCAGATGGCCTTAGCATGTCAGTGATTGTCAAGTAGTGTTATTTTGACTGAGTTCTATTGGTCACAAGAGGATTCAGTTTCACAGGAAAGAATTACAGGCATCACCTCAAAGTATCTGTGGTGGTATTTTGGTTTCAGTAGTCAATTAAACCTAAACTAAGGGACTAGTGAGATGATTAAGAGCACTGGCTGCTCTTCCAAAGGACCTGGGTTAGATTACTGGTAGTTACATGGCAGCTCACAGCCCCTATAATTTCAGTTTTCTCTTGTGGCCTCTGTGGGCACTGAATGCATGTGGTACACAGACATACATGCAGGCAAAATAAAATAAAATAAAACCCATAAACTAAATAAATAAAATCCTCCTTAATTATAGTAAATGTAAATGTAAGCACTTTGATGTGAAAACTGTAAATAAGTCATTAAAAACACCATAACCCAATGTTTCTAAATTAAAGTTAAAGAGGAAATTTATGACCATTAAGTGTACGTTTTCTTTTTATATTATTCTCCTGGGAACTTTTTCAAGCGACCTTGCTTCAGTCCTGTCCTTAAGCAGTTCTTTACAAATTGATCCCGGACTTTCTATTAACTCCAAATCTGTGGGGCTATCTCAATTGTAGGATAAGCTTTTGAACCAGCTCATGAACAGCCCAATTCCTTGAACATTAATAAACTTTCTTCTCAGAGCTTACATTAACAGTCTTTCTAACAGAGACACACCTTTCCACTTACAGATTTGAAAAGTTCCAATAATGTTTTTAGGATCTAAAAGTCAGGTAAGAAGAAACGTATCATCAAGCATTTGCTGCCTGGAAATTGCCCAGTAGGATACAAGATTTCTAAGAAAAATGTCTGAACTTAATTGCACATTTTCATCCCTCTGTATGAGGAAAGGTAGCAATACCTTGAGCAGGTTAATACTTTCACTTTAGAGCTAAATAAAAGGAAAATCTTTTTGAACTTGGAAAAGTACAGCAATTAATTTAGCCTGATAAGGTATAAATCACATGTACCTATGGTTAGGCTTAGATTGCAAAAAAAAGTATTCATTCGTAGACTTTGTAGGGCACATATTAAACTTCAAATAAAATTATATTTTCTCATCTGAATTAAAATCCTACTTTACATCTTTAAATCCTTTCATAGTTTCAAAGACCCATTTAAAAGCTGGCTCCTATATGACACCTTCCATGTTAGCCTCAATGGTAACTCTTTTTTTTTTTCTTTGTGTACCTTATTTCTGCATCACCTGTGTGGTCCCAGGTGATGCCTTGCAGCACTTCTGTGCATGCTGTGCAGTTCATCTTCATCACTGAACTATTTTAGAGCTCTACCAGTTTCGTGAGGTTAAACTATAGTAATCAAATGAAAAGCATTATAGAATATTCTCTCATTGTGCAATCTGTATTTGATAATGGTACCCTAGCACATTGCTTAGAATATGCTTTCAAATAAGAGTCACATGGGAAATATAATGTTATATTTGTTAGCACTGTATCCAAAATCTATCAAATAGTTTTTGGGATACAGGAATAATAGAAGCTTTTAAAACTATTTTATTTTTCAATTTAAAAATTATACAATTCTTCTCCTTTTTAACCCTCCCTTTAATCATGTCCAGGTTCCCTACTTGTTTATTCTGAATATCAAGACCTCTTTTTCTTTCTTTTGATTTAATAGAAATAAAACTTTTCTAGAATTTGAGGCTACCTCTGCTAGGATGTTCTTAGGGACAAAAAAAAGGTCATAGTACAACACATTAATTTGATCTAAATCTTGATTATACATTTTTAAATAAATATACCACATGGATCTACATACAAAACATAGTGAGAAAAGAGTCTTTAAAATGTAAAAATAGTAATAAATGTTACTATTCACTATTAAAAAAGGAAATTAACATAATTCTAAATATCTATTTTAATATTCTGTTGCCCACAACTGTTTGACTTGTTCAGATATGTGATGTATAATGCAATTACAACACTAGGTACTCATATTTCAACTATACTTTATGACTGAATTAGTCACAAAGAATTCCCAAAGAGAGGACTCTTAACTCTCATATCAGCTTGGAAGTTCCCAAGCCTGCACACCTTTTACAAAAAAAAAGAAAAAAAAAAGAAAAAAAGCAGTTTCTCATATAACAATGACATATTTCTTTGATTTGACCACATCTTCATCAATGTTGTCAGGGTCTACTTGATAACAACATACTTGAATGAGAAAGTAATAATCCAAGTCACCCGTCTCTGCCTCCCGAGTGTTGGGATTAAAGTTGTGTACCACAATGTCTGGCTGCATTGATTTTTAATCTTGACAGAATCTAGAATCATTGGAGACGAATTTCCTGCCATATCTGTGAGAGATTATTCAGCACAGGTCAGTTAAGAGGGAAAGATACACTCTTAATGTGAACTTCACCATTTCAAGTTATGAGGTCCCATAGTGCTTTAAAAAATAATGTAGATAGCAACCTATGCACCAGTATCTGTTCGTTTTTGCCTCCTGTGTGTAGATATAGTGTGATTAGCTGCCTCATAGGCTGCTGCCGTGATTGCCTAGATGTGCTGGGATATAAACCCGAGAACTCTGATCCAAAATAAACCCCTTCTTCCTTCAACTGCTTTCATCACATGCTTTGTCCAGACAATGAGATGCATAACTAATACAGCATCTATGGATTAAATATATTTGTCACTTCCCATGGTAGAAATATGTCTGGTACTAAAGGGGATGCTAGGGAAGGATGCTTGTGATTCTCAGTGACTTTTCAGTGAAGCTCCTTGCTTCACTCCCCCAAAAGCTACAGCATGCCATTGAAGACACAATGCCCGTGTTTTGATACATTTCGATGATTTAACTTACAAAGGGACTTAATCAACACATATTTTAATATTCACAAAAAGATATGAATCTGCCTGCATTTTAACTCAGCCATTTTCTTTCAAACTAACAGCTATGATCCAGCTGGATTTTACATACTATATATAAAGTCAATGTTTCAGATTCTGCTTTTCAATAATAAAACTGGAAAGTAGCATCTATAATATGATCAAGCTTCTTTTCACGGAATATGAAAAATGGATTGCTAGTTTATAGCTCTAGTTACCCGGGTCTCCAGTTTCAAGTCATAGAATTTGCTTCTATCTAATACATGAGTTGTTTTCATATTAACTGTTATATGTATATTCTTATCTGAAGTTCTCGTTGTGGGGTATAAATGAAGATATTTTGTCTGTAAGTGACTTTTGGAAGACTAGATACTTCTGGATTAAATTAGATGTTGAAAGAAAGAATAGGGTGAGACAGGAGACTATTAGAATATTCTTGACTATCAATTGAATGTCAATTGTAAAATTAAGCTGTTTTCCACATCTCCGAACAACACCTTTCAATAGTCTTTCATTTATTTGAATTTAAAATTGTTTTACTGCATAAACTTATTAGACTGCATAATTTATTCATTTGCTTCTAATTTTAAATATTTATTTTCTCCTTCATATAAGGTTAATTTGATGTCAACCTAAATAGCCCATAAACCTAGATTTTATCTAAATACAGGTTTAGATTTTGTTGTAAATGTATATTTTATGTGGGATTAACATTTAAATCCTCATATCTTTTGGAACTAAGTATATTTATGATACCTTCCCTAATGTGGCTTTAATTCATATAAAGCCTTCTAAGCAAAGATTGAGGACATCTAAGGAAGGAGAAAGTCTGCCTTCAGATTGCACTACCCAGTGTCCTTCCCTAGGTCTCCAGCCTCTTGGCCTGCCATGCCAACTCTGCCATTATTGTGGCAGACCCACAATCATATAAGCCATTTCTTAAAATAAATCTCTAAATGTATGCACTGGCATATCCTGCTGTTCCATTTCTCTGGAGAACTCTGTAAAACACAGTGTCCATGGCAATGCCCTACCTCGTGAG
The DNA here is from genome assembly GCF_949786415.1 of Peromyscus eremicus. Lineage (NCBI taxonomy): Eukaryota > Metazoa > Chordata > Mammalia > Rodentia > Cricetidae > Peromyscus > Peromyscus eremicus. Next base: position 45,538,249 of record NC_081431.1, read on the forward strand.
CAGTGCAGCTAGGCAAATACTCAGAGGCAAAGATCAAGTGCAACTGAGACATATGTAGAAGACAAACCTGTGTAGACAAAGGATCAAACTTCTGCCTTGCATAAAAAGACTTCTTATTTTTTTATGTTAATATAAAGAGAATAGAAAAAACAAAGCATATAATTCTGTAGAATAAATTGCTTCTAATCTCAATGTAGCACAGATGTGTCACTGACAACTTTTATAGAAATATGTAAAATCTGTGGAGAAATAAGAATATTTCTAAAATTGACCAAACAAAAAATTCATGAATCATATAAATAGAACAAGCACAATTTTCTACCCTTGATCAGCTCCCTCAGATTATCTGAAACACTTCATTGTCTGCCAGCTGTCAGACATATTTTTAATTAGGCACTAATGGAGTAATATATGTGTGTAAACCATTTAAATCGTGTTCCAGTTTGCAAGGACATCTGTGAGGTGGAAAGTGAGAATCCTTGATCTTTGCCAGACGTTACAAATTATAAAACTATAAAACATGAAACTCAGGTACTCAGAATGACTCAATTTAAAACAAGGGAGGGTGCTTTTAAGAAGGTTAAAAAGGACATTTTACCCTACTTGGTGGGAAATAAGTAATTTATTTCCCTCTCCTTATTCTCTGAGGTTATATTTTATGCTGACTTAATACCTTAATGTCATATACGAGCAAATGTCTCTAAATGTGCCAACATGCTTAAAGCTTAGATTTAAAACTCAACACAAAATATCAAAGAAAGAATTTGATGTTTTGTTTACTTTCAATATTATTTCAGTATGGATCTATCCTTTCTATTTGTAGCACTGAATGTTTTTCTTTAATTTAGTAGATCTGTTTTATGAATCTAAGCTTGCTTTATATTTTCATTTTCTCATGTATTGGTGTTTATTGTTCAGTTCACTATACACTTTTATAATTAGTTTCTTCAAAAATTATTGACTTTACTTTTTTTTGAAAGTTGGCAGAAACATTGACTGCAACATTCCATATTTGTGTGTGTGTGTGTGTGCAGGTGTGTGAATGAGTGTAAAATGTAGATGTTAAGGTGGGTGTATGGACAAGTGTATTCCTCTGTAAACTCATATGTATGGAGGCCAGAAGATGATATTGGATGTCGTTCTTAATGGCTTTTTACTTTACTTTCTGAGACAGAACCCAGAGCCTGTCAATGAGGTCAGGATGGGAGCTGATGATGAACTTTAGGTTTCTACCTGTCTTTGCAACCCCAGCTCTGGGTACTTAGCTTTTATGGGGTTTCTGCAGTTCTGAACACAGGCTCTTCCTCCCACGTGCTCTACTTAGTCTTTGCTATCTCTGAATCCCCTAAACACTCTTGACAAGACTGAATGGCTTCCCTGGCATGCCAACTGAGAAATTTCTATGTATTCTTATTGGTGATATTTTATAATGAGATATAGATGTGTTTATACATATATTACATATAAATGAATATTTTATGTAATAATAAAGTGAAATAAAATTTCAAAATAAATATATACAGAATTTTAAAGTAACAATGCATATCATAAAAATGATGAAATAGTTTAAACAATTATCAATGATACACTTAAACAGCATTCTTATATTTTTATCTCATTCACTGTTATATGATATTCTTATTTTTAAAATGATTTTCTTTCAAACCAAAAGAAGGAAAGAAAAGAAAACAACTAGAGCTTAATAGTAACATATTACCGAGGAGCTTTGAGTTTTATAGAGTAGAGTAAAATTCTTGAAAAATAATGATTCCTTATGATAGTAAAAATTGGTTTTTGAAAACTTCTTCAAATATTACTGTATACATTTATGGACTGGTTGTAGTTGGGTTTTCCTTTGGGCCACCAGCCAGCTCCCAAATAAAGACATGGAGACATTATTAATTATGACTGCTAGGCCATAAGCTTGGCCTGATAGCTCTTTTAACTTATTTTAACCTGTTCTCTTCATCTACATTTTTTGGGGGCTTTTTACCTGTCTTTCATTCTCTATGTCCTACTGTTCTGCTTCCTCTGTGTCTGTATGTCTGGCCCCTGGTGTCTCTTTTTCTTTCTTCCCTTGAGCCTAAATTCCTCCTCCTATTTACTCTCCCCACCCCAAAGTCCCATTTTTACCTCCTTCCTTGCTATTGGCCATTCAGCTTTTATTAGACCAATCAGGTGCCTTAGACAGGCAAAGTAAAACAGCAACACATTTTTACATAGTTAAACAAATATTCCACACTTAGGGAATATATACCAGGACCTAGAAAGACATGCTTTACATAATATAACCAACTACAATGTGAATATTGTTTTTCTAAAGTGGCAGATATTCTCTTACAATCTACATGTGTCTATATTTGCATAATTGTTGTTTTACCTTAGGTACAGTGGCAAGGGTGAAAACCTGTGAGCTCAGAGAGTTAGAATTGCAATTGGCTAACTTTATTCTCTGGCATCCAGGAAGGCCCTCCTTTATACACTGCCTCAACTAAAATAACCCACGCTAAGCTCCTCCCTGCCACTTCCTGTCAACTAGTTGCTAACTTCACCTCTCTGAGCCCAGGTTAATTTTATTTAATTGTCACAAATGCAACACATCTTTACATAGTTAACAAATGCAGCAGGAACAAATTTAACACATCTTTATCTGGTTAAACAAATATTCCACAACACATGATCTGTGGTATTTCAATTCTAAATATTCATATATACTAATATCAAAGTATACATTTCACATTCTGTTCTAACAACATTTGGCTTTCGTTCTATATTTTAATATGATAGAGCTCATGTATATGCACAATAGATTAAATATCAACCTACAAAACATTCATTATTTAAAACTCCAAACTTTTATGTTACCCTGTACATAATGGACACTCAGACACACACACCCCCACACACACACATACACACACATAACTGATACGTACACATCCATCTCTTTTATGCTTATGAAACTATCCACAATAGTAAGGCCATTAACATGGACATATCAATTTCATCTCAATGTATCCCCCTATGCTCTTTATTATGGTGAATATAGTTATCTTTTGTAAATTAATCCTATATTTTCATCAATTTCATGCATAATGCTATTACTAGTTAAAGGCACTGTGTCAAACTAGATAGTTTAGAGCTTATTAAACTCTGCTTCTTTGTTCATCGTGTCCCAGTCTGTCTCTCTCTCAGATGCTACCAGCCCTTATTCTACTCTTTATCTCGCTGTGTTTGAGTGTCTTAGATTACACATATGGGTGAGATCCAACAGCATTTTCCTTTTTATGTCTGGCCTAAAGGTTTGTATATTTTGCACCTGATTCATTCATGTTTTTATACAACAAGATATAGTTATGTTTTAATATATGTTATATATATTTACATGTATCTTGAAAATCTACTGCTAAACTTTCAAATTTCAAAAAAAGACACATGGGACATATGCTGAATTCCTTATATTTTTAAGACTGAATAATGAATACTATATATATGTTATTATTTATATATATATACACAATTTGTTTATTCACTTATTATGAATGGACATTGAAGTTATTTACATACCTTGGCTACTGTTAATAATGGTACAATGAAGACAAAAGTACAAGCCTCCTTGAAATCATTTGGTTAGACTTTCATGATACTATGACCACCCAAACTAGATGAAACATATTGTGTGGGGGATGAAATCTTTATCTTGGCTTTAAGTTCAGAATCTATATTACATAGTTGTGTGAAATCCATATTAAAACAGTTCAGTTGTTGATGACAAGGATATATGGTAGAGATTTTGTATATCACTGTGGTTCAGGAATCACACACAAAGGGAAGGGCTAGAAATTGGTTTTAACTTTAGAGGCATATAGCTAGGCTCAACTTCCTAAATAATGCTGCCAAAATAGTCTGGCCAGCTGTGAGGAAACCATACAAAACATGGGCCTGTGTGGAACATTTCAGATTTACGCCATAACATGCTGCTGCTTCTCATAGGTCAGTGGCCATCTTATAGTGTGCAATGCATTTAGTCAAACTGTAAGAGTCTCAATGATCCTATTAGTTCCAACACTGTTCCACAGTCCAAAAAAATTTTTTTTTTCGAGACAGGGTTTCTCTGTGTAGCTTTGAGCCTTTCCTGGGACTCACTTGGTAGTCCAGGCTGGCCTCGAACTCACAGAGATCCACCTGGCTCTGCCTCCCGAGTGCTGGGATTAAAGGCGTGAGCCACCACCGCCCGGCCACAGTCCAAATTTTAATGTCTTTCCTGAGACTCAAAGAGATCTCTTAACAATGAGTCCCTGTAGATTAAAAGAACAACAGCAAAACAACAAATACAAAAATTAGAGTATATATTGGCAGATTGAAAACACTCATTTCAAATGAGTGTCATACCACGAGACAATAAAAGCAAATCAATACTGAAACACATTGGAAAGTCACTAAGTTCTGTAGCTCCTTGACCAGCATCTAGAGCATATAGTGCTGCAATGTAATCTCCAACTGACTTTGACATTCCTACTCTTCCTGCATTGCCATATGTAGCACACATGACCCGTCTAGCTTAACACAATTTGTGCCTTTGGTTTTCATGAGCAAGTGGCGCATCTTTCTGCCTTCTCCATCATACTGATGCTTCAGCTGCAATGTGGACTCCACCCAAAAAGATTCATACATTATTCCATTAGGGGTTCATAATAGAGAATCTACACAGCTCTACATTGCTTGTTAGTTCTCCCATGTTTCTCTTAAGATATTTTGTGGAAGCCTTAAAAGTGCTTTAATTCCTCATGATTGCAGACAGTATTCCATGGTGCCCACTAGAGAAAAGTAACAGTTCCTTCAACTTTGTCAATGTTGACTTCTCAGACTCTGGATATCTATGCCCAGACAAAGACTTTCTTAGCTGGCTCTGCTTAAGCATAACACCTTTGAGGGAACTGTCTTTTAAAGAAAGTCATCCAAATATGTTTGCAATTTTACAACCTAAGCCTTTGGGGTGCATTTTGGTAAATTCCTGATATGCCCTCAAAGTATCCTCCCTACTGTTCTAGTGCAAAGTGCTTGTTCTTAATGGTCACATTCAGTTTTGCTAATATCTACTTTGTTCAAAACTTTAAGCAAGTTCCTTTTTTTGGTCCAACTCAATGTTTTCTACACATTTCTGAGGCACTCTGTGTTTTATTCTAATTGTAAAACTTAATAAAAGGAGTCATTTATAATCATGTCACACCGTAATGTCATGCTATTTTGAAATTTACTTCACCAAATTAATTAACTTACTACTTCAGAGCTCACTCTTTAGAATACTAACAAATATATATATATATATATATATATAGATATATATATATATAGATATATATATAGATAGATAGAGAGAGAGAGAGAGAGAAAGAAAGAAAGAAAGAAAGAAAGAAAGAAAGAAAGAAAGAAAGAAAGAAAGAAAGAAACTGCCAGAATGCAGCACAAAATGTCATTGAACCAAATATTGTCTGGAATTCTTTTACTCATCTGAAGTCTCACAAATGTAGGTTTTATTGGCAACATTTCTTCTGGAATCAGAGCCTTCTGAACTCTCCTGGGAATTGCAAACTGAGGTCTGCTTATAGAATTCTAGGTCTTCTATATGAGGACTTTGCATGTTGGGGGGATCATTTTTAAAAACCCATTTCAAAGATTTATAAGCTACAGAGTCAAGTCTCTCATTAGTTATGCATTAGTTATTCCTACATCTCAATGACAGCAATACAAGTTAAGTGACTTAAAAGCGGACTAATGTATTTTTCCTCCTGGTTTTAGAGAATCCATCATGGTGGGTTAGGCATGGCAAGACAGCTTGCTTCATGGCAGCAGGACTATGCAGCAGAGTCTGTTCTCAACATAAGGTTGGGATCAGAGACAGTTGGAGGAACTAGGAGTCAGCTACACCCTTTATAGGACCACTTGTAGTGACCAATTTATGTCAATTAGGACCTAATTATTAATGTTTTCTCAGCTTCTCAAAATAGTTTTTGCTGAAGAAAATCAATTCAAAGCATTAGCATATGGGCGACATTTTGGAGTCACACCATAAGTGATGTGGGAAAGCTGTATCCTATGGTAATTTTGCTTTTATAATGTTTAACAGCTTCCATAGTATATATCCTTTTTTTTCCACTGTGGCTAAGCAATTTATATTCTTGCCAAAATGCACAAAAATTCCCTCCTCTCCAACATCTTGCCAATGCTAGCTACATTCAAAAAGGACTTTGAATATATGATTACATTTAAACAAGAGTAGATTATCTTGAATATTTCCAGTGATCAGAATGGGGTCTAAATAATGTTATGAAATGGTAACAAACTAAGAAATGGTGTAAGTCACCAGAAGCTAGCATTGGCAAGGGGACAAATTCTCCCATTGAGCTTCCACAGAGAGCCAGGTTCATGGATACCTAAGCTGTGGCCCACATACATTGATTTCAGACATCTAGCTTCTGTAACTGTGAGAATATAAATTTATTCTTTTTTTTTTTTTTTTTTTTTTTTTTGGTTTTTCGAGACAGGGTTTCTCTGTGTAGTTTTGCGCCTTTCCTGGAACTCACTTTGTAGACCAGGCTGGCCTCGAACTCACAGAGATCCGCCTGCCTCTGCCTCCCGAGTGCTGGGATTAAAGGCGTGCGCCACCATCACCCGGCTATAAATTTATTCTAAGTCCAGAGTTAATCTAATTATGTTTGGACAGCCCTAGAATACTAATATAGCTAATATTTATCTGTTATTTTATCTCTGTGGCATTCTTTTGGTTTTGTGATGGTTATAAAAACACTATTTTTATGGTTTTTGACTCTGAGGATTTAAAAAGATTTCCAAACTATTAAGTTATTTTAAAAATGGATTGTTACTAAGAAAATATATTGATTTTGTAATTCAAAAAGAGCAAGAATAGCTGTTTTACCATGAAGACAAAACAGTAAATGTCATTTATGTTATCTTTTTTATTTATAATAATATGGATTTCTTAAAATACAAAGTTAAACTGCAATAAAGTAACTGAAAATATTTGATACCACAAAATACTTTAGATAGAGTTATGTAACCTTCATAAAGCCAAATCATTTCACGGTTTAAACATTTTATCTACAATATACTGTAATTCAGTATCCATAACAACGTCAAACAAATTTAAACAATGACCATGTCTTCAAGAAATTTGTTATCCTCTAATTAACATAAACAGAACTTCATGTAGCTCTCTTGGGTATATATGGAGCCATACCTGGTCACATCAGTTATTTTAATATTGACTGTATGTAACTCAACATGACCTCTACTTTCTATGAAGCCAACTTCATTATTGAAATTTCATTACTTCTTAATATATCCTCATCTTCTTTTTCTAATTTTCATGGTCTGGGTTCTGTTTACTACACAATCCAAGCCTTCTTACAGTATTTTGTTCAATAATTCAGTATTTGTAATAAAACAAATAAATAAATCTAGAGTAGAATGGTTGTTTTAGTGGGAGAGGATATTTATAAATATTAAATTTATTCAGCCTTCTATGATTTTAAGTGATCTTTATAATATAAACATCAAATAAAATAAAATATAGAGATAGCAAATTGTAAATATCATTATGTTCAGCAACAAGTAGGAATATGTTGAATTATTAATCACAGGGGCTAGAGAAATGCTGAGTGGATATTGCAGTCCAGATGATCTTCAGTTCCTTTCTTGAGCGTAAAATGTGACCCAGACGTGACTGCAGACAACTACAGGGCATGAGATAAAGTCTAGGAGGAGTGTCCTCCTGGGTGAAATAAGACCACAAGAACAGGGAACATAGAAGGAAGAACTCAGATCAGAGTGACAGAGACATTGTTTGTTCAATCCCTGCTTGCAAGACATCTCTAATTGCTATCTATACAATATATAAACAGCCCTAGGAAAAACAAAAAGCAACCCCAAAATTCATTCTGGGAGTGAACCCTGACTCTTGTGACTTTGGCTACACTCCTTTGCAGGCCCCTGTGATGCCCACAGCTGTGATGGCCAAGGCAGATAGATAAAAATACTCACGGTTAAATGATGATGATTGCAGTGCAGATTCCCTTGACAAACTAAGCTGGATGAAATTCCACACATCAATCATCTCAATATGCCTGCAGTAAGAGGAGAGGTAGACATAGGCTAATCCCTAGAAGCTTGCAGATCACCCAGCTTTGCATGTCTACCAATGAACAAGACAACCTCCTACAAAGAAGGTGGAAGCCAAAGACAAACAGCTGAGTTTGTCTTTTGACCATCACTTACTGACCATGATACAAGTCTGCCTATACTCACAGCCATGCACACTCACACACTTACATATTGTACAAACATATACCACACACACAGAAACAGGAACTTCCATAATTTAAAAACATACTAAATAATTAATTCCACATTTTAACATCACACAATGGTAGACGTGCTGCTGAGGCTAAAGTTTAATGTTTACTGTATGCATTAAGATTTATTTGCCCCAAAGTCAATTTGCACTGAAGACATAAAGATATCTAATAATGTACATTGTTCTTCAATGTATACCATAATTAAGACATATTTATTTTATTTTATTTATTTTTTATGTGCCTGCGTGTCTGTCATTTGTTTGTGTGTGCTTGATGCAGCCAGAAAAGTTTGTCTGATCACCTACAGCTGGTGTTATAGGTGGTTAAGAGTCATCTGACTTGGTGCTGGGAACCCACCTCAAGTCCTCTGGAAGAGAAACAAGTGCTTGTAAACACTGAGTCATCTCTTGCATTCTTAACATTGAGAATAATTGTGCACCAATAAGAGCTGCCATGGGAGAAAAGCAATTAAACAGTCCTACCCAGCTTCAACATCCATGAACGTGATAATTACCAGCATGGCAAAATATGCATAAAGCTGAAATAAGTGGTACTTATCAGTAACAGCCAAGAGCTGTCTAACTGGACTAAAGGCCTACTCAACAGAAGGGAATCATGCCAGGTACTCTAAAACTTGGTAGCAAAACCAGAGCTAGTGAGGTCATAGACCTTAGAAAAGACTCTTCCACAAGCACTTTGCTATGACAGTGTGATTCCTTACTGTATTCTAAATCTCATACATTCTCATACATAAAGTAGCAGAAAGTTAAAATTGGGGTGAGTCATTTACATATGTAAAGTAAACTTTCAGTGTTGCTTATCTTTCTATACTCAATTTTTATTGGATAGTAGATACTCAGAAAACTTTATTTTGCCTTGTTTCTTGACATTGTTTGTTTTAAAATAAAGAAGCACATTCCTAAATTGGACTAAGAAAAGATCTAGCTAAAAATGAGATCAGGTCGCCAGGTGGTGGTGGTGCATGTCTTTAATCCCAGCACTTGGGAGGCAGAGCCAGGTGGATCTCTGTGAGTTTGAGGCCAGCCTGGGCTACCAAGTGAGTTCCAAGAAAGGCACAAAGCTACACAGAGTAACCCTGTCTCGAAAAATAAATGAGATCAGGTCTTCATTAGTCAGATTTCTCTTGATGGTCAAAACTGACAGGATGAATTTATATGTATAAAAAAGGGGGGGCATTTATTATAGTGGCTTAAATGCTGTGGTCCAGCTAGTCCAAAAATGGCTATCTACCATTAGAAGGTTCAAGGATCCAGTAGTTGTTCAATCCACGAGGTTGAATGGCTTAGCTTGACTTCAGTGTATGTTGGAATTCTGAAGATGGAGGCTCTAACGCCAGCCAAGTGAGGTCAAGGGCAAGCAGGCACAGAGCAAAACCTATTTCATCCATATCCTTTGTGTAGGCTGCCATTAGAAGGGGTGGCCCAGATTTGGATTGGATTTTCTGACCTCAAATTATCCAGTTAACTAAAAATCCCTCACAAGTGTGCCTAGGAACTTGGATTTTTAGCTAATTCCTAATGTAGCCTAGTTGACAAAAAGAGTAGCCATCACAAGGAAAACTTCAATTTTCATTGTTTCATGACATTACTACTCATTTATAAAATAAATAAGCATAGTCTTAAATCATGCTGAGAAAGACCTACGTAAAAATGAGACCTGGTCTCTAATTGCAATTGTGATGCTAATTATAGCATATAACCTTGCACAGTCATTTATCTATTTTTAATCATAGTTTCTATCTTTAAATCAGGAGATTTCCCTAGATATTTTGTATGGTCATCTTTACTTTTAACTAGAGAGGAATAATCTTGTACACTGAGTATGATTCAATTTCCTACCTTAATCTCTGTGCTTCAAAGTATGTAATTATCACATAACTGTGAACAGCAATATACAGACACTTCTATAGAACAGACATTTCAAATTGATTCTTAGTTTACCTGCTGATAGAAAATTTTCTCGTTCTGGCTTAATGTGCGTATTAATGTTAGTGTGTCCACAATGTTAATGCATGGGGGTTAATAAAACTACAGTAGAGTGCATTCTCCCTCCACTGCTAATGGAAATACCTTCCATGAGTCCTTTGGGATTTCAAAGTCATATTGCCTAGTAAAACTATTATAGATTTGAACAAAATATTATAACTAGTAGAGATGGCAATTAGTGATTCTGGTCTCCTAAGAATGCCTCTTTGTTCTCCCAAACTACAGGGATGTGGTGTAATACTTCCCAATTCCTATACTACGGATTGTAGAAGATGTTAGGGCAGCACACAGATCAATGAATATTGTTGAAAAAATAAGGGAAAATGTGATACAAATCATAAGATTCTTCTTTTAAATTCTCTTTATTCCTTTGAATCTTATTTATATTTAAAGATTTTTTTGTAGGATTGTTTTTTATAGTTCTACCACTTAATTATTTTCCTTTTTAAGAAAAGCCTTTTATGCCCACATTTGGAAAAGAGCAATTCTTACTGTCATTTAATTAGTTATTGTCATACTGTGGATATGTCAGTAAACTTCATAGGTAATATATCAAAAAATAAATTATAACCAATAAATAAATAAAATACTTTTTGACAGATAAAAAAAGAAGGCATATCTGAGTATATAATATCTTAAAATAAATTAATTGAAATGATCTGAGAGTACAAAGAGCATACTGTCTTGAAAATGCTTTTAATAAAGTTCGCTATGCAGATATTTAATGTCAAGTCCTATAATCCAGTATTTTTCTTTGTTTTAATTTTTAAAAAGACCAGTTCTTGAGTTTAAAACTTGGAAAAATGACCAATGTGGAACTGCAATTATCTATAAATAACCCATCCTCATATAGTGGACAGGTGGCAATTTCAAGTTGAATTGTATTATTATGAAGCTTTGAGTACTACAGTATAACAGACTAGGGAGAACAAGTATGTATAGTAAAGTGATAGCTGGATTGTCTAATATGTAAAGGCCATATGTATAAAATCAGTTAAAAGGTCAAATGTATTTAATTTGTTTGTTGTTACTGTGTATGCGTGTGTGCAAGACATGTGCATGGGGGAATGTACATACCACATTATACACGTGTATATCAGAGCACAACTTTGTGGAGTGGGGTTTCTCCCCTCCTTTCTCTCTCTTCCAGAGATTTAATTCAGGTCATCAAGTTTTCAGGTAAAGCTCCTTCACTCACCTGTTGGTCTCTCTAACCCTTTATTATTTTAATATTGTGCTAACTCCAGAACTTCCCCCAGGAAAGCATGCTGCATATGCACAATTATTTCCACTGGAGTCCATCCTTCATACTAAGCCTCCTGAAAGCTGTGTCAATCTGGTCAGTTACTCAATAACCATCGGCTGACAGCATAATTTTAGTGAAGCATCCAAATTTCATGGTACTTGCATATTTCTAGTTATTCAAAACCACCGTTGGAAAACTAAGGTGAACATTTCCCACAGTGGTAGGCATGTCGCTGCTGGTCCATTTATAAAGCTTGTTATGTGATAGAAGTGGCCATGCACAGTAGGCTGGGAAAATCATGAGAGAGAGAAAGAGATAAAAAAAATATCTTCTGCATAATTAAGAAACCATATGTTTTCTCTCTGCTCTATTTTTTCCTGTACTTTAAAATATCCTCTTGAGTTCAATTATACTCACCTAAGCTCACAGCAGGTTGAAACTCAGGAACATTTATAAAAAGAGAATGAGCTTCATCAGAATCTCACAGAATTAAGAGATGAAAAAGTCAGCCAAGAATATAGGTGGGAATAGGAAATAAAATGTAATTTGTTTAATTAAACACATTATTTGTATTTTGATATTAACAGGGAAAATGTTGTGATATAAAAGAATCACATATCAACACATTAAATTGGAGCCTTTTAAAGCTAATTTAACCTTAAATTCAAATAGTATAACCACAGACACAATGTCAGAATTATGATCCATACATGTCGATGAAAATACAGCTTTTACTTTAAAATGTAGATCATATAAATTATTTATCACAATGAAACAGCTAGAGCACTTCTATCAACAAAAATAATTGGAAATGGAGCAAACATTTAGGATATTTACTGTTCCAAAATCAACTGGTAACTTAAATAAAAATAAATATTATTTTATTCCAATACATCCTGGTGATTTGCGGAAGATCTGTGTTTTCAGATAGAATTTTTTAATTGAACTGTGGGCTTGTGTCTCCAATTATCTCCTTAATATAATACAATCACTCTAATAATTAATCCTCATTCTTGCGATGTACAAAATGTGATCTTTTATTTAAGCAGTCTTCTCTTACAGCAACTTTTGTTTTATGAATGTTGTATGTATTTCTCAGCTTTTTTCCTTTTCTTTTCCATAGGCAGTTATGAAATCATTCCTGTAAATTATGCTAGTGTTATTGCTAGTGTGAGCTAGGCTTCTAATCTCTTTGTGTTCAATGTGCCTTGGATCTTACCTGCCTAAAAACCAGTTAATAGCGTTGGAATTTTCCAAGTAACATCTATGGAATTTTATAATGTCTACAAATCTCATATTGGCAAAAACAGTTTTTCTTACTACATATTGGACAAGTTTTGTTTCTGGGCAAGTATTGCCTCTTCACTATTTAACAGTCCTAACTTCCACCAATCCTCAAGAGAAGTCCCACCCTTCCTTGGATTTTCAACCCTTGTATCATAAAAACCATTGACTTTTCAACTACAAACATTTTATCCATTTTCAGAGCAGGATTAGATGCCAGAGCCCTTTTAGAAGGTGCCCCTTAACCCTCATTCTGTTCCTTTTTTTATGCAGTCAACAAATATTGGATGTCTGACTCTGGGGAACCAGGCTGATTTCCAGTGTCATGAAACGTGCTATTCACAGGGAAAGAAAATTTTCGGCTAGCAGTCTCTTTTGCTGACACAGATTTTTTTTCCTACCAAAAACTACTTAATATTCTAGAGTTTATGATTTCCATTTTATCTTGCTTACTAATCAGTTTGAAGCTTCAAGTCCATCTATAATCTTGGGATCTATGTATCTGAAGACATAGATATATACATAAGACTTTCATATTTTATCTTCCCTCAAAAGCACAAAGTCTAGTACACAAATATAGGGTAATGCCACAATTTTTTCATGAATAAATACTTAATTACATTGCTAAAATATATTATGAAAGCAGTAAAGCATATTGTCTCCTATAATTCTCCATGGCCCAAAGGGATCTTATGGATTCCTGAATACTAATGTATCAGTTATTAACCCTGAATCAGGCTCAAGTAAGTAATCAGAACCACAATTAAATTCCAGAGAGGGCAGTTGATGGAGTAAGAAGCAGACTGTTGGCAACTTAAGGGTCTGACCAGAGGAGAGAAGGGCTCTATGAAATGATAATAGAGCATGAAAAGGCACCAAAGCCAATAAAGAAACAGAATTGTCAAAAAAAATAAAATTAATTTCATAAATTAGGTAATTAAAGGTAAAGGAGTAGAAAATTTGTATTTAAAGTGTGAAATAGGAATTGTCATTTCTAATTTCATCTGCATAAGGCATGCACTCAAAGCTACAAATGGACTCATTATATGTGGAGAGTAGAAATGAAGGGTTAGGTTTTTATATATCTATGTGAATGTAAGCAATGTTAATTAAATGAACTCAAAGCTAAATAAAATCAAATTATTTATATTTAAAAACAATACCAGAGGAACATGATAGGCATATTTAAAGGGACAACTCAATATAACTAGGTGTTTGAAAATTTACCTCTCTTGAAATACTTTTTAGGAAGCCGCTTTTATTAGACCCCTCTAGTTTAAAACCCATAAATGGAAGGAAGCAATAGAGTCAATCTGCCTAAGTGCCTATGTTTTGCAAAATGATTTTGCAGAGAGAAATGAAACAGCAACAACAACGTCAACAGTATTTTGGCTCTCAAAGCCTCTCCAGGGACAGGTTAGAGAAACTGAAGATCACAGCAGATGCTTTGAGCTATCTAGTTAGCTAGGGTTATGATGCAAATAATTGTTACTGCCATTATCTTTGAAACCAGATGTCTGATGTCCCTACGAGAGACAACGAAATAATAATGGTAATGGTATAGATGATTTTCAAGCCTATCTTCGTATTACAACTTAATACAGATTTGTCTAGAGATGGATGACAGGCATGTCAAAATGTTGAGACCAGAAGAACACCCCCCCCATACACACACACACTAAATTTCACTGGAACGTCATTTACAATAAAGATTTAACTTATTATTAGCAATAACTTTTAATGTTACAATATGCTAATATGTTTACAGAAATAAGGCTAGGGAAACAGTAAACTCTGACAACTGATCTATGCTTTAGAAAGTGTTAGTTAATCATATGGCATGTTTTCTCAAAATTTCTCTGAACACACAGCACAGCTTCTGGCACTATCCTGTGGACTCTGATTTTGTGGCCAATCTCACTCACTCACAAATAGACAAACAAACAAATAAATAAGGTTTTGAGTAAAGTTTCTTCATTCTTAGGGATGCTACCTAGTTTTCTACGTAGAATGTACTATCTGGAATTTTAAAAGACACATTTATCTGAGAAAGAACAATAGATTCCAGTGGCAAAAAAGGTCTTCGGAAATGCTTGACTGACAAACCACTGCCTAATGACGTCAACTGGAAGAGAGACTCCCACTATAATGTCTACAAATATGATGGTTCATTTTTACGTGCTACAAATTAAAATTCAGTGTGTGCAGATTCCATTGTGTTCATTGTAAAGTGAATTGTGTTAACGTTTAGGTATGCTGGGACTGAAAACCAGGATGGGCAAAATTATTCTCAAATGAGTAAATACGTGACTGCAATATTCATGTAAGTGCCCAAAGTTGCTTATGAATGTTGAAGCCTGCCTTCTGGACACTACTGCTAATAGCCAAGAACATCTCACAGTGCAAAGATGTCAATGCCGATGCACAGAAAATATTTACTTTTCAAAGAATTTTTAAAATGAACTAATGATGTAAGACAATTCGTGAATTTATGTTGTAGCATGATGACAAGTAGTGTCTGCCTCTCTTCCTGAAACGCCCCTTTGATAAGGGACTCATGTTAAGAATCCATACTCTTTTGCTGTGCTAATTATTGGAGATGGGTTCTTGTGCATACTATTTATTTCATTTTTACATAATTTCTGAAGCATGTTCTCAACCTTTCATTTTGTTTTGTATTACTGGTCATATTTAATGTCATGAACATTATCATAATGTGACTACAGCATGTGCTTGCAAAGAATGAATGCATGGTTAAAAGTCTGGGTGCAATGAGATTGGCTCAGCAGATAAAGACACTTTCTGCCTAATCTGAAGATGTGAGTTTGATGCTTGAGACTTGTATGGTGCATGGAGAGAACAAAGTCTTTTATGTTATCTTCTGACCTCCTTCATGCTGTGGCATGTACACATGTGTGTATGCATGCACACACACACACAGATGAATAAATTAAAATGTAGTATTTTTAAAATCTAATTATCTTACAAGTAAGAAGTCCCACCTGAAGTGCTGACTAATAGCCACATTTTGCAAATGAGAACTAGAACCTCTAAAAAGTCAATTATATGCAAATAAGTTGACATTCTCCCACCACAACTACGCTATGAAAGAAGAGATACATCAGGGAAAATATGCTCATTAAAGTAAACTTAGTTATGCCTCTCACATGAGTTTTAATATTAGAAACTAGGTAATGATATGATTCAGACAAATAACTGTATTTCATTGAAATTATATATTTCTACTTAACTGGGAGGCTGAACTTCACACTCAAACATCAAAGTGAAAAGAATTACATGCCTGCATCACTGAATAAGATGGTGAGAGTAGATGCCTCTGGATCTATGATGAGGCTTATTCCACAGCCATGTACACATATTGCCTGAAGCTGACTGAGGCATTATGATTGCTTGTCTTAAATGTATTTAAGAATAAAAATCTTTTAACAGCTGTTGTCATGCAGGGGAGTAATTTCTCAGGAGTCTTCAAGTACTGAAGTAGTTAATTTGATTTAAAAAATCTGTTCTGAGAGTATCTTAATATATTTATATATATATATCCTGCTTTAAATCCCAAACCACACACAAAATTTCAGTGTTTTCCTTCACAGAATATAAACATGTAAGATGGTTAAACCTATGGCAGTGCCAGAGCTTCTCCAATTAGAAAGCATCTTGATTCTAATAAATGTTAGTAGAGAAGAGCCTTGCTAGTTGGATATTTTCCAAACTCATTTATACTCAATTAAGAACTTTATTTTTTAATCTGCAGAACCATTCAAATCAGTAATTAGAAAGCAGGGCTGAAAAAGAAAAAAAAAAAGCCCACTTGTGTAGCTCTGTGAGAATAACAAGAAAGGAACGAGCCATTTCTTTTCTCCAGCTGGATTTTATCTTCTCCTGCTCACATTTGAACATACTGAACAGAAATGAGCCATCAGTATCTGGCAATGCATGCAGCATCACAACACTGATGATAAGGAAAAAAATTATTCTTTCTCACTTAGAAACAATGGTGAAAAATCTATTATATTAAGAAGTCCATATAAAATCCCCTTATATGTATCCCTTTCAATCATATTTTACCCATATGGCAGAGACATCAAATCCCATGGTACAGTTGTCCCATCAAAAATCTCCAAAAAGTAGAAGGCAGTTGGAGAGAAGTTCAAGATGGCTGACACATAAGTATGAAAATGTGAGTTCAGCACATATGTCCCCAGATAAAAAAGCCAATCATGTTGGTGAGCTCCTGTAATTGTGGTGTTGGGAGGAAAAGACAAAGGTGTCCCTAGATGTCAATGGACAACCATTTTAGCCTATCTGTGAGCTCCAAATTTACTAAGATTCTGTCTCTAAAACAAAGTAGAGAACAATAGAAGAAGATATCAGATGTTGAATTCTGGTCTTTACTTGCATGCACATGAACATGTTCCTGCACACACACACACACACACACACACACACACACACACACACACAAACATATAAACAATCTGCATACACAAGAGCACTCTCTCCTTCTCCCTTCTCTCTCACACATGGAAATTATGAGAAAAAAGAAAAAGACTCTCAATATTTCAGTGTAAAATCATCTGATAAGCATACAGCCCAAGCTGCTAAATTATATTTATTGTAATTTAATTTAAGTATCACACTCTAATGCTTTCTTCAAGTTTTTTACTTTAAACATATTTTTATTAATTCTTTGAGAATTCTATTCACTCCAGACCTGTTTACATATCCTTATTGCCTCACCTTCAACCTTCATGTTTTTTTTAATTCAATAACCCATTAACTCCAATTTGTGCAGTCAGTCCATACATTTTTAGGTGTGGAGCCATCAACTGCAATATGGTCAACATACAATACTGCCCAATTAGTTTTATAAGGTCACGGTTACTCTGATACCTAAATGACATAAATACACCAAAAGAAAGAGAATCACACATCAATTTCCTTTGTAAACATAGATGAAAACACTCACAGAAATACTTGAAAACTTAATCTCAGATCACATCAAAAAGATCATCCATCATAATGAAGTGGGGCTTCATCATAGAGATGCAGGGATGGTTCAACACACATAAATCAACAAAGTCATCAACTGTATAAACAGACAGAAAAAAGCATAGTCATGGTATTAGATATAGAACAGTCCTTCAACAAAATACACTCCTTCACAATGAAAATACTGGAGATATTAGGGATAAAATGGATATGATTCAAGATAATAAAGGCAGTTTATAGCAAGACTATATTCAACATTAACTAAACTAAGAGAAACTCAATTCCACTAAAGCCAGGAACAATACAATGTTTTCCACCCTCTCCATAACTATTCAGTATAATACCTGAAGTCTTAGCTAGATCAATCAGACAATTGAAGAAGATAATGGGGATACAAATTATAAAGACAAATTCAAAGTATATTTTTTTGTAGATGATAAGTGACTAAAAATTTCCACCAAGGATGTCCTGTAGCTGATAAACACTTACAACAAAGTAGCTAGATACAAAATTACTCACAAAAATCAGTAATCCTCCTATAAACAAATGACAAATAGAGTAAAAAACAAGTCAGAGACACACCACCTTTCACAACAGCTCTGAATAATATAAAATATTTTGGAGTATCTCTTATGAAACTAGTCAAAGATTAGTATGATCAAAAACTTCATGATATTGAAGAAATAAATTGAAGAAGATATCAGAAAATTGAAAGATTTCCCCAGGTTCATAGATGATAGGTTTAATATAGTAAAAATGACCATTATATCAAAACCAATCTACAGATTCAATATAATCCATATACAACAAAGTTATTCATAGATCTTGAAAGGACAGTTTTCTGCTTCATATGGAAACACAGCAATCCAGGAGAGCTAAAACAATCCTGAATAATAAAAGAATTGCTGGAGGTATCATCATCTACAATTTCAGATCGCACTACAGTGCTATACTAATAAAAACCATGTGGTATTGGTACAAAAAAAGACATGTTCAACAATGGAATCAAATTGAAGACCCAGCCATATATCCACACACATTTGAATACCTGATTTTTTATAAAGAAGCCAGAAATACACATTGGTAAACAGATAACATTTTCAGCAAGTGGTCCTTGTGAAATTTGATAGCTGTGTAAAAGAATACAAATACATTCATATTTATCACCCTACACAAAACTCAACTCCAAGCTGGTCAAAGACCTCAACATAAAACTAGATACACTGAACCTGATAGAAGAGAAAGGGTAGAATAACCTTGACTCACTAGCACAGGAAAAGACTGTCTGAGCATATTGCCATTAGCACAGACAATAAGATCAACAATTAATAAACAGGGCCTCATGAATGTGAAAAACTTTTGCATGGCAATAGATAGTATTATTTGGACAAAGAGGCAGCATATAGAATGGGAAAAGATTTTCACCAACTACCCATCCAATAGAGTTCTATTATCCAAAATATATAAAGAATAAAAGAAACTAGATATGAAAAGAAAAAAAATAATCTAGTTTAAAATGGGATATGGATCTAAACCTAGAATTCTCAACAGAGGAAACTCAAATGTAGGAGAAACACTTAAAAAAATTCAAATCAGAATTATTTTGAGATTCCATCTTACGCCTGTCAGAATCACTATGATCAATACAACAAATGGCAGCTCATGTTGGTGAAGATGTTGTATAAGAGAAACACTGGCTCATTCCTGGTGGGACTGCAATCTTGTAGAGCCACTGGGGAAGTCAATGCTGTGGGTGCTCAGAAAGATGAGAATCGATCTAACTTAAGAGCCAGCTGTATCCCTCTTGGGCATATATCCAAAGGACACTTCATCCTACCACAGAGAAGCTTACTCAACCATATTCGTTGCTGCTCTATTCATGAAAACCAGTGTTTGGAAACAACTTAGATATACCTTATCAGAAGAATGAATAAAGAAAATGTGGTACATTTATACAATGGATTATTAATCAGCCATTAAAATATGAAATCATGAAATTCACAGGTAAACAGAGGGAACTGGAAAAAAACACTCATCATGAGTGAGTTATCAAAGACCCACAAAGACAAATACACTATGTATTTGATTATATGTGGATATTATCTCTTATGTCAGTGATAACCAAGCTACAATCTGGGGAACCACAGAAGTTAGGTATAGATTATGTAACTAGGGGGAACAGATAGAGCTCATCAGGAAAGAAAAATAGAACAGATAGTTTTGGATGGGTGGACATTGTGGACCGGAACAGGATCAAGGGGGGTTGGTAGTGGGGAGGTTGTGCCAAGGTAAAGAGTACAGAAAAGACAACTAAAATATAGGGCCATTTGAAAGGTAGTGTGGTAACTTAATAGAGCAGAAGCTTTGTAAAACTTATACATAAGAAGGTGATCAAAATTGACTCGACCAATAATGGAGGAGACAAATCCCCATTGGCCATTTCTTGATACCAAATAAAGCAGCCAGTACCAGGCTTGGGTTATATTTGAGTTGTTAGCCCAAGGGGTCCCAGTGAAATCTGTAAACAAACCAGACTGATGCCAAGACTATAGGTTTCTCTCCACAAACTGACAGCAAGTCTATATTCCCGAAAACAACTATATAAGACATTAAACACAGAGAAGTGGAGCTTGTACCTGCCAAGAGTCCTCACTCTTGTATATGCTAGACTCTGGTAAAGGAAAGTACTCTGTACACTACCAAAAACGTAATATAAACACTAACCCAGCCACTGACTCTTTGATCTAAAATGGTGTACTGTCTGGAAGATATGCTGGGGCCATGGCAGAATCAAACTTATGGAAGTAACCTACCAATATCTGACATGATTTAATTCACATTCCAGGAGAGGTAACCTATGTCCAAAACTGCTTGGGTGACCATGAACCTGAGACTATACAGCTCATAGATGTAGGGTAAAATACTATAGTTATAACAACAACAGCATCAATAAACTGTAGGAATAAAAGGACTCCAAATGACACTCTGTTATATGTCAGTGTCTTGCTTTGTCATAAAGCTCATATGAGCTCACAGTGGCTGAGACAACATGCACAGAGCCTGCATTGGTCTGCACCAGGCCCTCTGTGTATATATTATGGTTTCCATTTAGTGTCTTTATGGGCTTCTTGAGTGTAAGAACAACTGGGTGTCTGTTTCTTAGGCCTTCTCTTTGGCTCTTTTGCTTCATTTTCCCTGCCCCCAGTTCTTGTGTGTTAGTTTTTGTTTAGATTATTCTGATTATATTTAATTCATTTAAAAATAATAAATAATTAAAAAGCTCTTTTTCTTCAATGCAATAATTGGAGTTTTCATGGTCAAATGTAGATCTGCATTTTAGGGTATCAGCCATGGTGTGTGAAGTGATTAGCTTGGTTGTTAAGTAATTGGAGCCAAATGAAGAACATTCTCCTTCTGCTGAACATGCATGTCCTCATTTGGCAAATTTCTTCAAAAGAAACGAAATGTGACAGTATTCTGAATATGTTGTCTTCAAATTCTTATCACAACACAAAAGCCTGAAGTTAAATAGACCACAAATAAAACTATGTTCAGTAGCATAAAGAGTAATACTTAATCTGTATTTAATCATGAGTTGTGGAGAAAATCTATTTTTAAAAAGGAGTTTCTGGATGACATGTTCATTGGAATAATTGATAAGAATTTTTCAGTTGGAAAAAACCTGTAATTACCAAGTGCACATCACCATGTCAAGCAAAATCCCAAATAAATAAATATCTGGTGTGCTCTCAACTGCTACAAAATTTACATGATTCTATTATTGACAAAAAATGCCAAAGCTAACAACTGATTTATATTTAGAAATAAAAGTGAAACTGTAGTGCTTCTAGGTCTCATTTGAAGATGAATTATGTAAGTTTTTCTACAGTTGTTTAGACATCCATTATTCCTAAATAGGATTCTCATTTCAGTGTAAAGTATTCAAGAAATGACCTTCAGAAAAGTAGGATCATAGTCACAGGAAATGTGACCATCAATTCAGACTGATCTTATTTGCATATTCAAATCCTATCTAAATAGACTTTAATCCAACTGAATACAAATTTCTACATTCTATATATGTCTTATTATCATTCCCTAAAATCCTTTGGAATGAAGACATTTTGTGTGTGTGTGATTTAAATGTAAAGAGCAATCGAACATGCCTCTTAAATGTAGCAGTCTGTCAGGCAGAGGGCACCGTGCTCCAACACTCTTCTGCTATTCTATTGATGTATACTAATGCAGCACCAGATTAAAGAATCTGAGTTAGCCAAATGGATTACTCGCTTTCTGTGTGTTTTCCAATAGAGATTTTTGATTAAAACCTCTTGGTTCTTTTGAGTATAAGCTTAAGTTAAAACAGTTTGTATCAGTGAAACCAATTAGTGTCCAGTCAACTAAATTTCATCTTTGTTCTCTTCATGTATTCATAGGCCCCATCCTTTTGTTTCCTGGTTGTGTTAACACAGTGAAGGGTTTCTATTGCTTTGATTGGGGTGATATGGCATTCATTCAGGCAAGCCAAAGGCACTATAGCTTTGTCTCCGTGCTTCAAAAAAAAACACTGCTTTCATTTCTATCACAGATATTGTCTTGTCTGAAAGATGAACAATTAGTACATAGCCAAATAAACTGGCTTCTTTGTTTGAATAAGTTTGCTGGAAAGAACTGCATTTCCTCGAGGTTGATTAACTGACTAGAACTTTAATGATCATGGAGGGATGGAATATTGCATCTCCATTGTCTAATTACTATTTATCTTGTGCTA
Organism: Peromyscus eremicus; assembly: GCF_949786415.1. NCBI lineage: Eukaryota > Metazoa > Chordata > Mammalia > Rodentia > Cricetidae > Peromyscus > Peromyscus eremicus. Next base: position 45,560,941 of record NC_081431.1, read on the forward strand.
CGTATGTTCCCCTTGATATCCAGTTATTACACTCTTCTGTATGTGACCTAACATCTTTATGACTATTGAGTAACTCTTTTTGAATGTATAAACCAAAAGACTAAGGATTATGTTGCATTACATTTAAATCCTACAACTGATATCATCCCACTATTCTTGAAAAAATACCTTGACATATGATTTTTTTATTATATTAGTTTAAAGCTTCATGGAACTGTTATCATGTGGGAACATGAGATTTAGTGAACATGAATATGTCTTCCCATGTCTCTGTCACTCATATCTGACTCTAGAATGAACTCTTACTTCCTTTGAGGTGAGAATTGAGTTTTTGAGTTTACAAAATGCAACATTTCCAGGTTATGTAATTCATATCCTATTTTATAATAAAAATCAAAAATACCTAAAATGATTCTACTGTATCTATTCTCTTGTCTTTTACATCATTGATAATATTTATAAAAAAATCCACAAATCCTTAAATTAGGATGACTGTAAATTTGTTTTAAGAAATAGATTTTGAAAGGTTAAGCAGTTGACTATGTCCATAGTCACTGCAGTACAGGCTGATCTGCAAATCCAGGTGATCTGCCTCCAATGTGTAAGCTTTAGTCCATGCACAGAGATATCTTGACACAGATTCTGGGGATATATTTAGTTGAATCTATCACAAAATGTCCTTGTATACTTTGCCTTGATATTGTACATGCTAAAGTGTCTGAGAAAAAGTTAGATTATTTTAAGTTATAAGAAAGATAACGCAGTGTCCAGTAATACATTTATGTTATGAACAAACCATATGTTTGTCAGTAATTATGACACATGACGTAATATCCCTCAAACTGTTTGCATGTCTTTACCACTGTTACATTAAATATTACCTATAGCAAATATTCACCCAAGGGTCTCCAGAATCAAGGTGGTGAAGCTGATGAAGTTACCATCCTGTCTTCAGCACCATTATGTGATTTTTGTTTTCATTTGTTTTCAGATTTGATAGTTATTCTACTTTCAAAAGGGCTTTGTCCCCAGGGACTTCTTCTATACTTTCTTTAGTGAAATGTGTGCCAAACAAAGTGTGTTGTCCTGGCACAGATGCCATTTTATTCTGTTATCTTTAACACGTGTGTCTGTTTCTTGCTCAGTATTTTCATTACATGTTGAGGAGACTTGATGACTATTTTCGCAAATACTCTTGAATTTTTCTTTGCATATGTTTATACATTTCATGATGTATTACAACTATCTATCTGGGATTGAATTCTTTATTCTGAGCCACCATTTACTGTTCTTCCAAAATATGTTAAATTTTCATTAGGTTCTCAAACATACATCATGATGGTCCTCATGATCCCTAGAAATAGTTCACAACTATCTTCAATACTGCCTGCTTACTTTTGATGAGAAGGTTTGCTGCATTTGCTGGTCTTGTTTGGACATCTTCCACTTATACATAGTTCTCTTGTCTTTTTCTTGACTCTAGTCAAAATGCCACCAAGTTTTCCCTCAGTTCTGTTATGTTAGATATAGTGTTATCATATATATATATATATATATATATATATATATATATATATATTATGTTGAAATATATTTCTACAATTACTAAGCTATTTAGGAGTTCTTTTATGAAGGGACACAGTTATTGAATGATCTCCTGATTCTACTGTTAAGTCTATTTGTGGACTGTATTACATTTGAATATACTCATTTTCATACATTGTTCTATTGCTGAATCATGGATCACTTCAGTGAAGCCAACTGGGTTGTGGTGGATTTGTATTTTTGATTTATTTGTATTGTTGAATCATGGCTTTCAAGTATTTCTTGATAATTTCTATGTCCATATTCATCATAAATATTGATCTTTAATTTCCCATTTTAATTCTATTCCTGGCTGGATTTTTTATGAAGTTAAGTTTAACTTTATCAAATGAGGTTGGTAGTGTCTCTAACCAAAGAGTATTCGATACTCCTATCATTCTCTATGCAGTCTTGACTCCATATATGTATGTATGGTACAGCCTTGTACAGGCTATTTGTTAATTATCATTGTGCCAGTTTTGAGAATGGTTTAAGCATTGAGACTGTTTTGAAGCATTATGTGGTACATGTAAAATCATAGATATATGTGATTTCATAAAGCTTTTATAAGATGAATAAAAATTTCCATTTAAAATTAATATTTAGTAAATATAAATATGTGTTACAAATTTGAGCTGATATTTATTTAGTGTATTTTGTATATATGAACATCTTTGTGTGAGGATGTGCACACAGTGCCCAAACCTGAGGAGGCCAGAAGATGTCAGGTGTCTTACTCCATCACTCTCCCCTTTATTCCCTTCAGACAGGTTCTCTCACTGAACCTGGAGGTAAGTTAGCAGCCAGAAAACCTCAGGAGTTCTCTCCCCTCTCTCCCTTGTTTGCTTCTGGGATTACAGACACACATGTGCCCATTCCATGCTTTTTTGCTAGTTGCTGGGGACTTGTACTTAGGACAAATCCCTTTCGGTAGGTGCTCTTACTCACTGTCTGTTTCCTAACCCACGACAGGACAGTAACTAAATTCTGTCTCTCTTTAAGATTTCTGAAATTTCATTACTTCCATAAGGAGTCATCATAATAATTCATAAAGTGATGAGTAACGTTTGTCTGAATTCCAACTTTATTCAGTGTATGTTATCTCTAAAATATCCTCATAGTCTTCAAGCTTACAACTGTTTTATTGACTTTTATTACTATGTGACTATCTTAAATATTCTTCTCTATTGTCCTTGCAGTGGGGAGAGACTAGTCTATAATCTATCTTGCTATTGGAAAGTCTTTTTTCCCCTTCCTAGAAGCCCTTTGAAATTTTTCACCTGTGTCTTCCATTTCATCACCTGCTTGTCCCTTTTAATCCTAAACTTCTTTCATACTTAACAAGGATTTCTACATGTTCCTTTGTTAATTACACCAATAAGCATTTTTCATTTTTCTTCTCCTTTGACTTTCTGGCAGCTTTTGACATAATTCGCCTCTACTGTCTTCAGATGTTATGGTGGTACTCTGTCTTCATTCAGTATGTTAACTTATTTATTTGCCTCTCCTCTCATTCACTGAGTTTTATTTTATTGATTGTTTTCCATCGTAGTTTTAGACAAGCTCTCACTCTATAGCCCAAGGTAATCTTTAACTCCTAGTCATCTTTTCCTTTGGCTTCTCAATTGCTGGAGTTATAGGCATAAGCAACTGTACCTGGACAAATTTTTGCAATTTGGATCATAGTACACAGTTTCTTTTGATAGCTGAACTTATTCCTGGCCCTTAGGAAATCTATTGCTGAAATGAACATAAAACCAAGACCCAGCATGAACAAATTGCCTGCTGTGATGTACTTCCCTTCCTGGAGTCTTCTGTTGGTTTATCTGTAGGGGAAGATATGTCCTGCTGTCTCGTAGCAATATGAAGTCGTGTCTTTCTCTTAGGTTCTTTTTTTCTTCACAAAAATTAAATTATTTGCAGTCCTGATTATTCCCAAAATGCTTCAAAAGTAAGTACAAGGAAAGAACCTTATAAATGTTAATATTTGCTACACAGTCATGGCATCGATTTGAAGGCAAAGCTGAAAATTATCTACTTCACCAACACAACAAAATAACACTCTCACAATTTAACACTAGAAAGATTTAGAGGTCTGCTTTGCAGAAAGTTACAAGGACAGTGTAAGGAATGGGTGGAAGAAATGTTGGAGAGTTGATAAACTCCTTATTAACTCTTCAATGAATCTAAATGTACTAGGTCTCCTAATAGGGCTTCACTGACATTGAGAGACTGGTCCTCTGACTGTCAGGAACAAAGAGGAAGTGAGTTTCAAACCATGATCATGGGAGTCTCACTAGTTATTTTCCATATTGTCAGAGGTTGATATGATATGCCAACAAGGTCACTTTGCTTTATGTTGCATTGATGATATACTTGTGAAATGGAAATAGGAGAGTAGAAACAAACATAATGATGAATTACCAGAGAACTTATAACTTGATGACATCAGTGAAATACTTTGAGTACATTTTTCCCCAAATCCATGATTATATTTAAAATTTTGATAGTGTGGGTGGAAAAGTTAACAAGCTATTAAAACCCTGGTACTAAATTATGTTAAATTGACTTGTATTAGAGATTTATTATATTTATTTCAATAGAAATTAGAATTTGTTCTATAATTTTGTATAATTCCTCCTGTCATCACTGTATACATTGTGTAGAAAGATATGTGTGTGTATGTGTATGTGTGTGTGTGTGAAACAGATACTAGCACATGCACCATTAAAAAGAGATGATCATGTATACAACCCATTCACAGCAATGCAAAATTTATCTTCCCAATTCAAATACCTGTATTCCTATCAGACCACCAAATGAGATTTCTCCAGAGCTGTTTTGGACTATCAGAAGTCTCCAGGAGTAACACTGCTCATATAATGAATTTAACTCTTATTGTGTTTCACAATACGGAATAGGAATGAATAGGAAATGGCAAATACTCCAGCTGGAAAACTATGAACTATGATTTCTCTCATCTTTTTTTTTTTTTTTTTTTTTTTTTTTGGTTTTTCGAGACAGGATTCCTCTGTGTAGCTTTGCGCCTTTCCTGGAACTCACTTGGTAGCTCAGGCTGGCCTCAAACTCACAGAGATCTGCCTGGCTCTGCCTCCCGAGTGCTGGGAGTAAAGGCGTGCGCCACCACCGCCCGGCCCGCTCTCATCTTTTATAGTTGGAAATTAATTTATGTATTCTGTTTGGCTGTCATAGCAAATATTATGCACCTTATGGCTTAAATAACAGACATGCATTTGTTCCCATGCTTTAGGACTGGGAGGTCCCAAATCAAGGTGCTGCCTGACTCTGTACTCACTGTAACTCTCATTCTAGCTACAAATAGCAACCTCTTGCTGTGCCCTTGTGCCATGTATGGGCTGTATTTGGGAGCCAGGAGGCAGGAGTGAGTGAATAAGGTCTCTTTCTCATCTTATATGATCATCATCTCTGAAAGGTTATGGCTCTTCTTATCACCAGCTAAGCTTCATACACTCTTTATATGCCCTGTCTTCAAAAAGTCAGTTATGATTTGGGACATCAACATAGGAATTTAATAGAGAAGAAAATATTCAGTCAACTGTCACATACATTTCTTTATACTCTTTGTACATTAACCCATACTCTGGTTATTTCTCCATTTTATGTCCTCATTATTTAGCATTTCCATTATGTCAGTGTTTATTGGATACCTTCCTCTGATATTAAGACACTAAATACCTTTCATCAATATTTGATCTCTACTATCATCTGTACGATATTTATTAACGACAAATTTGGTATGTTCCATTCCTTCTCTGGAAACGGTGAGGGATTAATAATGTGCAGGATCTGGACTAAGGGTTTTGATATTAGTTCTACCACTTATTACTGCTGAGGCCTTGACAAGTTAATTACTTCACCTCTCCAAGTCTTGGATCATTTCTCCATAAAATAAAAATCATGATTGTGTCTGCTTCATAAGGTTAATATGAGGATTAAATGAGATAACAAATGGAAGGCACTTAAAATAGTGTTGCTCGTATAAACTTTCAAGATAGTTGGCTGCTATTATTATCAAACAACATATTATGTGAGTCTCCTCAGCTTTCAAGATGAACCACAATCTCCTTCCTAACATATATATTATGGCCTTTGCCGTAAGCTCTCTAAACACACTTTCAAATTTATTTTTCTTCCTGGACATTTGTCCCTTTTCCTTCAGTGAATTACACTGATCACTTCATATATCCTTCATGGATTTTTTTGGCCTCTTCTCCTGAAGGCAAACTCTCACTTCCTTAAAGCACACCCCAAACCCTTTTGCCAGCAGGTTGGATTTATCTAAATGTCATTGAAGACTCAACATTCAGGGGTCTTCTTGTCTAGCAAACTGTGTCTTCCTTATTTTATCTGGGACAAGTTCATCTCTACTCAGCAGGACTGTGATGGTAGGAACAATTATCTTTTTCTGTTTCTAATTATACTACATTGTACTTTTCCTTTAGTTTATCTATCTTCATCTCTAAATTGTGTTCTCTGTGAAGATTATATAATACCCTACATTGTTCCTTTTATTTAATTTTCTCCACTAAATTTTTAAGCACTGGGTGCCAATAAAAAATGGATAAATAAAAATCTTAATACCTAAATTAATCCTCCCCATGATTAAAACCTACATTCCCATCTTTATAAGTATGCACTGGTAGGAACTGTTACCCTTAAGTGGCTTTTGGGTCACAGTTGTGTTTTGTTATTTACAGGTAGATATTAAATGAAGTTCCAGGTGAAGCTGAAAGTCCCTAAGGAGAGCGGGTACAATCTGAGTCAGCTAAAAATAACTGCGCATTTGCTGTGTGTTCAATATAGGATCAAAGTGGAGAGTGGAGCGAAGTGACCTCCAATCGAACAGATCTTACACTGCTGTTTGTCAACAGTAAATTACATCTGATTTTAAACAAGAGAAGGAAAAACTGCTGGCAGCCCGTGAATGTGCTTCATAGAAGGATCAATACAGAGGAGAATAGCCTTTTTAGCTCTCTCCACGTTCTCGGGCCGGCTGGAGCAAATTGGCAGTGGTTTTTGGTCATTCTCCATTAACAGCACTGTCCCCATAGGCCACCGAGTCTGTAGTCTTGGGGGTACAGTTGGGATCGAGTCTCAAATAACGTATCAGGTTTTCTCCGGGCTATCACTTGCTTTGATTAAAGAAGAAAAGGACTTGGTTTTCACCTCTGTAACCTAGAATTAGGAACTGAGAAAGGTATTCTGCAAAAAAGAGGACAGAGAGAGTCAAATAAATGCTCAAAGTAGAAGAATTTCAGGTGAGGAGACACTAACACTTAGAACGTTTTACCAACATTTGCAAAGCATTGCGCACATCAAGTTTTATGAAACTAATTTGTCTCTTGAACTTTTATTAATGGTGCCTTCCTTAGCCAACTTAATTTATTATTTCAAATAAAAATAAACTGAATCAACAAAATAAAATATGTATTTTTAAATATTCAAGGAAAGAAGAAAAAAGAATTTCAGAAATTATATTTTCATTATTAAAACCATTGCCCCCAAACCTAAAGCACAAGTAATTACTTAAATGCTTGTATCTTTGTCTAGAAGTGTAACTGATGACTCTGCTACAGCAGGGATTGTGTCCCTTCATATTAATTGGTTCATAAAGCAGACACTAATCCTACTGTTAATAGTTTATTACTTAGTGAAAATAAATCAATTATAAAATAACTACACACATTATAAAATAACTACATACATTATTAAAGGATTTCTTTAATACATATAAAATAAATATGATTGTATCTAATAGTAAGGATAAAAAGCAACTTACATAAAAGTAGTTATGGAGATCATAAGTGTTGAACAGCAGGAGTTGAAACCTGAAGGAAAAGAAGTATCAGTGACTGTCAATGGGGCCCTGAGTAGAGGAACTCAGGCAGAAAACTGTTTGTGAGTGCTGAATCTTAAAACAGGCCAATATAAATGAGGTATTGGTATTAGTACAGTGAAAGCTTTCAGGAACTATTGCGATGAGTTTAAAATGGATGAATGTAGGTTACGTGTTGTGTAGTCTACTTCTAACTTCAGAACTACAATTCTTGAGACAGATGAAATGGGATTTTGAAGCTCGTCCATAGTAAGACTGTAATTTAAAAAAAAATGAATGTGTGATGCTTATCTTGGATTTAGGACATGAAAACAATACATATGTACCTGTAAGCTGTATGGAATGTGAAAAAAGAGTTGGAAAATAAGAAAGGGTATGTCTCGGCATTTAAATTATGGTGCAAGAACCAGTGAGGTGAATGTCTGTGGAAACTTCTCAACCAAGCAGAACCCTGCAGGATATGACTTGAGATGGAGAAGTGAAGTGCTGGATTGTTAGTGTCAGGTTGATCTGGTCTAGCAATGAGAGCCTGTGGGGATGTGGGGACACAAATCAAAATCTCAAAGCTACACAGATTTAGAAAAATGGACTTTTCACATTGAGAAAATCTCGTGTTGGTTCATACCCTTGTTATTACAATTAAGATCCCAGGAGCTATAGGATTACTAAAGATGACTTGAGGATGGAATTTCCAAGATGTATTTTACAAGCTATTTAATGTCTTGTAATGATCTAAGCAGTTCTGAACTGATTACATTTAATGGCGTTCTGAATGACTAGGTGAGGTAAATACTTCCCGGTCTACCCACCTTATCTGGTTTCCCCATCCAAACTAAAATAGATATGTAAGTTTTGAATTTGCAGTTAACGTTTCAGCTGTGTTCCATTGTAGGTTTTCACTGTACTTTAAATTTAGAGACTGTTTGGTAGAAGCTGTGTTGAGCATTTCAGCATACTCACTGTAGCCCTCTGCATTTTCATGTACTCTTGATACGACACTAACTGCAGAGATGTAACACATGACAAATACACAAACACACGAGGCTACGTTTAATACAACAGCAGGAATTGGTTTGTATACTTTGGTGGCATTGTAAACTGGGCAATTATTAGAAATAGATATTGCAATGTCTATTTAGTCACCAATAAAGAATAGTCTACATTTTTGTGTTCCGGCAATGACCTATGTAAAAGACAGAGCAAGTAAAAGACTCGACTTCAAATGTGAAAAGCAACTTGTACTGGAATTCAGTTTTATAGATGGGGGAAATAGGTCAAAGGCTCATGTTTTTCTAATTTGCATCATCCATCTTTTAGGTAAATGTGCACTCATTAACTATATTCAAACCGTTGAGTAATTCACACTGTGATTAACGCAAATGCAGCAGTTATCTACTTGCAAATTCAGTCCTCTGGAAAATGATGAAAGATGGAAGGGCTATTTGAAAATGCTAACAGCTGACCTATTACAAGCTTGGATGAAAAAAAAGGCATTGCTAAGAGTGCTACAACAAAACAAACTCATAAAAGCAGAAAATGGGAGCACAAGGCATTCACCTTTATAGCAGCTGCCTGGTGCAGATGAATCAAAGCCCGCCAGCCATAAACAGATCTGGTCAATGTCAATTTTCCCCAGGCATCTGGTATTGTCACTAGTGATTTGACTGAAGATTACCCATCAGTTAGTGCAGATTTGTTTTTTAATTGGCCCTCTGTGCACCTGCTACGTTTTTCTTGTTCTTAGTCCCAAAGCTTCTGCGGAGAGGAAGCAGCTCCCTGTCTGGAGAATATACTCTTGAAGTACAATATGAAGGACATTGGTACGAACAATTAGGTCTTGAACACAAGAGGAAAGGGTGCTTTTTTAATGTAAGGAAAAGAACTGAAGGCTGTTATTAGTGAATTAGGAAGAAGCAGCCAAAGCATGAGAAGTATTCTAAGCCAAGGATTGGGAGTGATCATTCCCACAGTTTCTTTTTTTAATTTCATAAAACAGTCAAGGATGAAATGCTGGAAATAAATTATGAACAGGTGGGCAGGGTATCTGGAGGGCAACACCACTCATCAGGTTGACAAAACAGCAAGAGAGATCACAGGATGATCAGCAGGTGGGTGAGGAGGCAGCAGGTGTGATGATGTGCTACAAGATATTCAGCATTAATTACAACTATCGGAATGTCGGTGGCGGTTTTCATTTAAAGCAAAGAAAGCTGAGGCTTGGCATTGTGTCACACTTTCATGATGCATGTGCTTGCAGTCACTTTATGATGTCATTCTATTATACTGTGAGATATAATTATAATATTATGGGTAATATTAATTATTCACCTTCTTACTTTCCTATAGCAATCATGGGAAATCAGTGTATAATAAGGAGAACTTAGATGAATTGGAAAGTATCATAATGGTTTTCCATTTTGTTGGCTTTTATAAATAAACCAAATATTTTATGAGGCTGTGGATACTGGTCCTATGACACAGTGGTATTGAAACTTTGAACAGGTGACAGCACTGGATAAGTATGATGCTGAAAGCAACGCTGTCTTATAGGCCAGATCTCCAAAAAATTTACCACTTTTATATACTTTTTAACTTTTAACTATGAGTGTCTGTGTGTCTGTGTGTGGGTATGTGTACATGAGTGCTGTGTATGTTGAAGCCAGGAAAAGGCATCAGAGCCCCTGAAGCTGGAATTACAAGTGTTTGTGAGCCGCTCTCTTCTATAGGGGTAATTAGTACTGTTAACCACCAAGCCATCTCTCCACCTATGTACCCGTTTTGTGCAAAGAAGTGTCTATTATTTGTGAGCTAAACCTTCTATGTTATATAAATACCCTTCATAGGTCCTTTCCAACCAGGGAAATATTTTGAGGCAAATTTACTATATGATAATTCCATTAGAATTTTATCAATACAAAATGCAGTCATTTGGCTTTGATGGAAGACCAATTTGCAGAATAAATGCTTCATATATTTCCTTAGGATATTCTATTTCTGTTTTATAAAATCTCACTATTATAATGCTTTTGTCTGTTACAGATGAATGAAATATGGGCCTCAGATTCTGTTGATCTGTCTATCTTTCTCTCTGTCTATCTATCTATCTATCACTATCTCTCTCTCTTGTCTCTCCACTATTTTCACAATTAGCTTGTGCGTTATTAAGTGATACAGTTCACTGGATATTATGTATTATAGCTTAACTTTTTCTAAGTTGAAAATTATAGCCCCAGAATATAAGTGCTCATGAATGGCAGTTTGGTTTCTTTAATAACTGTTACATTAACTGTTTGCTTTTCATGATCTAGGGTTTTATCTTCATATTCATTGTCCCCCTAGTATTCGGTATCATGATTAAATTACAATATCACAGTGACTTATACATAACAGTTTTTTAAGCAGAAAGGGGGAGAAATATTTTGGGGAAATGCTCAGTTTTCAATGCAATACTAAACCTTTGGAGCATAATATCATCCATGTGCCCCATCTGAATTTTAATAATTATCAGTCTTTTTTTTTTTAACCCTGGCCTGGATCCCAGACTTTAATTACTATCCCTTTCAACTTGTCCTGAATTTTGCTTCAGAGACACATCTCTGTGGAGGTTTTCTGCCTCAGAGTATCCCAGCCAAATTGGCACAAGCAGGCTTTGTGTGTGCCTCTGATGTCTGCACATAATCTACAACCATCATCTCTTCTTTGGTCAGCTTGAAGAGCAACTGTTTCCAAAGGTTCCTCATAAAAGTCTCCTATTGCATCAAGGAGCTTCCTTTATGTGCTATTTAAAGGTAACCTACTCTCCTGTGCATTCTGCTGTTCCCACTATTAACTAAAACCATTTCTAGGTCATTGTAAATTGCTCGAACAACATAAGTGTTTACTAAGTTCCATAAGAGAAACTGCTCTAAGATTAGAGTCTATTAAAAGAAAGGACATAATACCTTAGGAAAAATACAATTTCTTTTTTTAATAGGAAAAAATGTTTGAAAATCTTAAAGACTTTAAAAAATATATCAGCTTCAAATCAATAACTTGCACAGTTGTAGGATTAGATTTAAAATCAGATTTTTATCGATCATGAAAATCTTACTTTCTGACTATCCAATATAAAATTCACTGAATTTTGTGATAGTTGATGTCAATCATCTCAATATTCACATCAAATACATAGGGAATAATTGTTATCAACTGAAAGGAGAACTTTTAACAGCTAACACATACCAATATTTTGTAAGTCTATTATCATTTATAGAACACCTTTCATCTCAGTACTCAGAAGGCAGAAACAGGCAAATCTCTGAGTTCAAGTCCAGCTTGGTCTACAGAGCTAGTTCCAGGACAGCCAGGACTATTCACAGATATACTGTCTTGAAAACCCAACCAAGTAAACAAAAAAACAAATATAAAAATAAATAAATAAGAGTTACCTTGCTCAAGTTGTGTCCTCACAGCAGTAGAACAGTTAACAAAGACAGTAAACTTCCTCTTGAAGAACTATGAATGTGCCCTGTGTACATATATGCTTTCAAATGAATAAAACATATAGATTTTAGCAAGGTCCTACTTACTCTGTACATCCTTTCTGGAGCTGTGATTCTATCCATGTCTCCTGGATTTGAAGATGTTTGCTTAAACCCGATGCCTGTTTTTGGTGCCTGGTTCAGTTGCATGAACCAGTTGCTTCATTTATTAGTCAGCTGCTTGTAAAGAACAGTCTTGTCTTGCTTCTACATTGCCACCTGACAATCTTCTGTTGACAGATCATCCAACAATCACATCTCATAATTTTGAAAACCCATATAAGAGAAGGCGCTTTCCCTCTCTGTTGTTTGGAACGCTGTGTAAATGGTTACACACACACACAAAGTTCAACTGTTTCCCTGGTATCCACTAGGGAAACTTCTAGGAGTCCTTCAACAGATCATTGCCTGATGTCATGGTTGCTTTGAGTGTTCAAAAATTAACGAGTGTGTGAATGTGAAACCTAGAAACAGGAGTTCCGATTGTACCTTGTATTGCTCAAAATTGTCTAGCAAATTTTCACTCTAAGTATTTCACATTCTAAATAAGGTAAGTTTAAAGTTCTTTTAACAGGATAATAGATTGACAATCTAGCCTTAGATATAAAGAAAGTCTGCATTACCACATTCTTAATGGAGTTCTGAACAAATCTGCAAAGCAGAACAATAATGTCCCTGTGTGGGTCACACAGACAATTTGATTCAGGAGATTACATGTTGATTACATGAAGCCACTGAGAATATGATTGTTAATTCCTCACACATATGAACACTATAAAAGGAAATACTCTGAAAGGAAGATTAAAATCTTAAATGAAAATGGATTAAAGAGCAATAATTAAAAGAAACAAAAATACAAGAATTATTGCATGTATCTGCGTGTTTTCATGTCCTAAATATACAAGCAAATTCAAAGCTCCCTCATTATAGTATAGATAGCAGTGACTCAGTGACCTTGTCTAACTAGGTGTGAGGTGATCTTGACAGTTTCTGATTGATTGCTTAAAACGTTGTTTGTTCACACTTTAAAAAGCCCCTCCTGACCTGTGCCCTATTTTAAGTAGGGATGGAGCTCCAGGGTAAAACTATTGCCCAGCTGCAATAAAAATAAGAATGCAAATGTATCCATACACACACATGCCCACACATATTAAATTTTAAATCCCATTGATACATAGAACTAACATAAATTCTCCATCCTCTGTGATTCTAGGTTGGTATTTTCTTAAGCTAATAACACTCACTTTGCCTATGTTCCTGGATTCGAATATATATATATATATATATATATATATATATATATATATATATATATATATATATAAAGTATATATTCTCACAACACTGCCTTTCTTATGATTCATGGTACTTCTTAGTATCAGTATCTAAATAAGCTCATGGATACTGGAGAGAACACACCATTTTCCTGATTTCGTACCCATTGACTTTTCACAGCTGACTGCCCTAAGCTTATGGCGATCACTAATATGATTTTTGTCTCTAAGGAAACTATGTATTCTGGGTATGTGAATATAAGAATGATGCAACGTTTAACCTTTAATTTTTGGCTTCATTCCCTCAGTATAATGTTGATGTTCATCCACAGCATAACATGTTTTTAATTCATTTTTATGGCTAAATGATATTCTGTTACCTATTCAAAGCATTGTTCATCAGTATATTTATTCATTGACAATTGGAATGATTCTGCTTTTTGCTTACCAGGAAGCGTACCACTGTGAACATACATGTAGAAGTATCTAGCGGTTTGAAAGTGAATTAAGGTATTTATCGGGTAGTTCAGGAAATCACCAAGTCTGTTTTGTTGACTTTTTTGACAACAGTTGTATCACTTTACCATCACAGCAGCCGTTCTCATGTGTTTTCATTGCCCCACAAACTCCCCATGCCTCAATTTTCTGACAGTCACTCTGGCTTGACACCTTACTTTTCCCGTGTTTTGATTCTCTCCTCTCCCAGAGACTGATGCTGTGAAGCACATGTCCATGTATTGCTCGCTCTTTCGACTCATGATCTGAGGCAATGTTCAATTCTTGGGATGCCTTTTAACTGATTGTTCATTTCTTTTGTTTGGACTTGTAAAAATCAACATGGCCTGACACATATCTCTTACCTATGAAAAGCAAGGACCAACACCTGAAATGGTTTGAGATACCCTTCCAACGCATTGTTGTTAGAAATCAAGCCAAACTCAAATCAGTAACTCTGAGATGTTGTTTATGCTCAAATGCAGAAGTAGTAATTTGTAGTGGGTAGCCATTCCAGCTTTGATCTGGAAGTTCCAACTCCCATTGAGACGTCGGCAACTGTCACGCCTACAAGGTGGGGCCAAGGGAGGCGCCTGGGGACCCAAGATCTGGATCGGCGGGCACTCTCGGTTCCGGGACTCTGGATGGTGGAGGTGGACCAAGCAGAGCTCCAGAGAACACCGCTGGACTGTGATACACCTTCCCCAGACCCCGCGACCTACCTATCCCTTAATTTGTAAGTTACGCCATTAAATAAATCTCCTTTTAACTACGTGGAGTGGCCTTAATAATTTCACCAATAGTAATTCTGTCTTTTCTTTAGGCATACAGTATCTGTTTTGTCACAGCTTCCCTGTGACTTGTTCCCCTCTGTGGCTTCCCATCATACCATCATCTCATGCATAGGAATAAAGAGCCTGCAGCACAGTTAGAGACACTCTCCCCTTGGTGTGTCTCTAAGATGGAGGTGATTCTGCTCCATCATGGGACTTAACTTTATCATGACTTCAGACCACAGCTTGTTTTGTATAAATTGCCTTTATTGTCTCCTGCATACATTTTATTTTGATAGACTAACAAACAATAAAGTTTAATCCCATCAAACCTTGATTAACAAACAAATGGAAAAATATCTTTCTAGCAAAGTTCTAGGGGGAACACATCTTTTCAGTTTTGACTTTCTCCTATATACAAATATATCATAAACTTCTGGAAGTCTCCCCTTATTTGCATGTAAGCCCTAGCTGTTTCCTCTCCTTTTTGAAGACACCAAGTTTGGAATATAATCATGTCCCTGACTCAGCAATTTAGGATTTTAGTTTTATTAAAAAGGATCTGACATCTTATTCCACATGACAACAAAATTATTTTTTGCATGCATAAAGCATAATATTCTATGGGATCCGCTTTCAAAAGTCTTTCCCCTGAGAATTTAAGTGAATATCATGATATTGGTTAATTAAATGTGAAGCACTTGATTTCAGTAAGATGATTATCTCTTCTCAGTTCATTGCAAAGAAAAACAAAACAAAAACAAAACAACAGCAACAAAAAAACAGGTAAGTAGCCATATGTAACTTTGCATTCTTGCCTCTATGAGTGATTCTGCATTGGACTTTTCCACTTGATGAACTTGTGAAAGTCCTAATGTTTTTCATGTAGAAGTGAAGCCTGTTACTCTTCATCATATGCCTGTAAGAAGAGCAATATGGACTCCAGGCACCTTGCATCTGGAAGGTGTTAGCTTTGCTTCCTCCCTAATGGTTTCCTATCTGTCTTTTTTGTTCTGGAAAAAAACTAGGTCTTTCAGAAAAACATTAGACATTCATGCAAAACTGTTAAATTAACAGTTCATCATTTTATGCTGTACTATTGAAGAACTCTGTTCACTCATGTGCTTTTGTTCACACTCCTGAAATCTCATTATAGAATCAGCCTCAGACATATGCTTGTGTCTACAGGCACTTTCTAAGCAGACAACACTGTCTCTCTCTGCTTCAGCTCTCAAATATGCATTCACAATGTCATATTAAATGACAACTTCATTTCATTTCCTTTTCTTTGTTCATTTTTTTAGCCTCTCTTTCTCTCCTTTCCCCCTTTCCCAAGTCTGTGAATATAAAGATTTTATTACAGTTTTAGGAAAGTATTATGGAGAACAAACTGACATTATAATTCTTTGTGTGGGGGGGTGGGGTGGGGAGTGGGTATGTATGCATGTTTGTGGAAACTGAACCAGGGCCTTGTGTGTGCTAAGTAAGCATTCTATTGCCGAATTACATTTCAGTCTTATATATTCTAGAGACTATAGTCTGTATGTAGTGCTTGGTTACACTGAATCTGGGTTCATTGTAAGGTGGAGCATCATTGTGGTGGAACTTGTCACCAAGGCTTGTTTGATTGTAGACAGAGGTGGAAAATGGATTTGAGATGAAGTCTAATCCTCATAGGCTTGCTTCTAGTCACTTATAAACTAAGGCCAGTCCACTAGAGATTCAAGACCTTCCAAAACAGTGTCACCATGCGGGAACCGAGTGTTCAACCACAGACCTTTAGTAATACTTCCTACTTAAAATACAGCACTCTTTCTCAGACCTGAAAGTTTTATAACTGTTTTATAGTTCAAAGATATTTAGTCCATTTCTATAAGTCCCTGATTTTTTTAGAGTCTAAAATGTATCCTGAAATTCAGGAAAAACAAAACTTAAGTCTAAACTCCTATAAATCAAACATCAATTAAAATTAATAAGCCCTTTTAAAATCAAAACAAAGTCATGTTGCATGCTTCCAAGACAGAATTTTCATTCAAACATGAGTTATAAGAGGATAGTAAGGAAAGGTATGACATGAAATAAGACTGAGACCCAGAAGGCCAAGCTTTAAATCCATGTCTGGCATCCTGGCGATGTTTAATGTAACTGCTCAGCTAACTGTTCCTATGGCTTTGTTGAATGAAGCCCAGATGGCCTGAATCCCTGGCTGGCTTTCTTCCTGCCTACAGCTTTCCTTGACAGATAGTCCTCATTGTTTGCCACTCCAAATCTTTTGACATTCTCCTTTGCGTCTTTGGCTTTTCTCCTGTACCTTCACGCATTGCCATTATATATTGATTGGCTTCCAGACCTTTCATTGAAATTTGGTGGACACTTTAAGGACTGTGCAAGAGGCTGTTAGTGCTTGGTGAATTGATATCTCTCATTCTATAGCTTGGAAAATTGGCATTTCATGGATCATGCCAAGGTCTGATACCAGGTTGAGGTGCAACAAATTGCCTTGGACATGATGACATTTATTTCTGAATACCTGTGTAGTTGAATATAGTGAAATGAGTCTTGTGGAAAAATTTTTTTTTAGGCAGCCCTGTGTGGTGGTATCGTGTTCCCCAAAATATTGTGCACGCTAATAAACTTATCTGGGGTCAAAGAACAGAACAGCCACAATATTAAACATAGAGGATAGGCAGTGGTAGCACATGCCTTTAATCCTAGCATTCCAGAGACAGAAATCCATCTGGATCTCTGTGTGTTCAAGGATACAGCCAAGCATGTGCTCAAAAGTTGAAGTTCAAATGCTCTCTGCAATTCATGATAAACTCTTAGCTCTAATACCTTGAAAACTAAAATTAAAAAAAAAATGTTCATTATTATGTGTGTGGAGGTTGGAGGAAAACACAGGAAGTTCAACCTTCAACCATATGGGTCCCGGAGATCCAACTCACATTCTCATCCTTGGCAAATTCCTTTCCTCACTGAAATATTGTTCCAACTCAAAGTTTTGTGTGTTACTTTTGTGTCATTGTAAGAAAATACCTGAGGAAAAAATTTCAGTTGGAGTAAGATTTGGTTTTGGTTTCATACTTTTAGATATTTCAGCCCACAGTCCTTAGTTTCACTGATTCTGGGACCTGGTTGTGTAGATCACTATAGAAGTGAGGGCAGAGGCTATCCACTTCATGCAACACTAGGAACAAAATAAAGAAGGGACAGCAGACTAGGAATAGCGTTCAAAGCCCTGTCTCCAATCACTTGCTTTGGTAAACTTAGACCTCCTACCTTAAAGTTTACAGAACCT
The DNA here is from genome assembly GCF_949786415.1 of Peromyscus eremicus. Classification (NCBI taxonomy): domain Eukaryota; kingdom Metazoa; phylum Chordata; class Mammalia; order Rodentia; family Cricetidae; genus Peromyscus; species Peromyscus eremicus. The sequence continues at coordinate 45,578,763 of NC_081431.1, forward strand.
CAAAAAACAGTCCCATCTGTTTGCAATCAAGTATTCAATCCATGAGTCTATGTGTGATATTCAAAATATATATAATTACAATTTTAATATTTTCTTATAATTAAAATATAATTCAGGTATGTTTTACTTGAAAATGTCACTGTTCTCTTGAAATCTCATTTTGACAATGACAACACTTAAATAATTTTTTCTATTACATTTACAGCACATATATTGATATTGAGGACTACTTTGGGAATTGATTTTATCTTTCTATTTTGTGGGTCCTAGTTCAAAAGCCCCCATCCCCCAAATGGCAGTTCTGGTGACCTTGTCCCAAACAGAAGGACTTTGCCTGGGAAAACAAAAGAAATATTATTGGATAAACAAGTTCAAAGAGAGGGTTCTGTATACTGGAATAGCAAATATCTTAACTGGGTTCTGCTTACCAGGAACCTCCCATAATCTGTCCCAAAGTTCAGCTACTTTGGGAAAGGGCATTTATCTGTAGAGTTCAAGATCAACCCAACCCCCACCACCACGACCACCAGCGCCCTGTTGTTATGTAAAATCTGCTTGCTTTTCCACTATTTTGCTATTCTCTCTACCTTATGGGTGATAACCTTACCTGTTTGATTTCCCAAAAAACCTTTCTTTCTACTCATGGAGCAGTCAAGTTCATTGGTTTCACTGCAGTCTCACTTACACTAGGGATAGGACCAAAGCTCTCAATCCTGAGCTATCTCCTTTGCATAGTCAACGGCGTACATTAGAATATCTATTTCTTTCTTTCTTTTTTTTTTTTTTTTTTGGTTTTTTGAGACAGAGTTTCTCTGTGTAGCTTTGTGCTTTTCCCGGAACTCGCTCTGTAGACCAGGCTGGCCTCAAACTCACAAAGATCCGCCTGGCTCTGCCTCCCAAGTGCTGGGATTAAAGGTGTGTGCCACCACCGCCCAGCTCATTTTTTTTTTTTTTGTATGATAAGAAATAGACTTTCCAGGTTGTTGTAATCAGGCCATATGACTGCATTCTGACTAACAAAATATCATGAGAAGAAAATACTTTCGAGAAATGACTGTATACATCCTCTGAGAAAATCTCTTACCTCACTCCATTCTCTTTCCAATGACTACATTAGTTATTTGTGAATTTCACTGAATTACAACTTAGCAGTTTGAGTATAGAAAGGAATGCTTGTAACAAAGCCCTCACTGACCATATTAGACACTACCACAAATAGCAATAAACAGTATATTAACCCTCTGAAGCTTCTCATTTATTTTACAGCAGCATAGTTTTCCTTAATCTAATGTAATAATCAATACTATCCTACTCATCTACTAGAGTAGCAGTTGTGGCTTTGATGCGGGTAGGAAACTGTTATGTTTATGTTTAATTAGAAAAATTTGCTTTAATTGACTTCATATTCAGAAAAAAACTGCTTAGTTATTACTCCCTTACTATAACACCCATTCTTCAGTAATTTATGTCCTTGATAGGTCCTTTCTAGAACATATCTGAATTTGCAGACTAGTGAAATTTTCCTGAAGGTTATATAATGCAGAGGTTTACCAGCTTTTGTGGAGGTTTCAGTCTGAGAATCAACTGATATTTCTGTACATATGACTTTGTGCTTCGCAAAAACACAAATAACAGTTGAAAATATTTTAAACTCTGGACTCTTTCAGAGATTAAATGCACATAATTTTAGAAAACTAAGATAAAAGATATAATCTAAATTCTGGAATTATCTCATTTGTGTTGAAATCCTATTTTAAAAGTTAGTATTAAATTTCTAATACATTTGTGAAATTGTATGTGACTGTTAACAAACTATATAAATGCACGACCTCATATCATCTCGTAATATTACATATATAAATATAGGACCAAGGTTTCTTAGAAATAAAATTGTGTGTTCTGAGCTCATAAAATAAGGTTTATGGGATTTAATTAAAGTGGTCTATGGTCTCAGGAAGGAGTTCACTACTACATTCGTGCTTATGCTATTGCTTTGAAAATTTTCTACTTGCCTAAGCAGTCCTGAAGTTTTTAAGAGATTCTTATTGAAATATTCTTATTTTTTCTGCAATAAAGGAGTATTATGAATGGCTAATCAATCAGAAGCAAGAGATTATAAAGAATCCATCCAAGTGGATAAATTCTAGACACATTTCTGGGTTTTGTTTTGTGTTTTTGAGACAGTATCTTAGTATGTCATCCTAGCTGGCCTGAAACTCTCTATGTCACCCAGGGTTGCCTTGAATTCATAACATTCCTCTTTTTTCATCACCATGCTGGGCTTCTGGACATTTTTCTGAACTCAAAGTTCGCACCTCATGTATTTATTCTGATAAGTTTCTCAGAATAGTTTAAGATATTTACAGTGCTTTAAGTATTTACAGACTTTTATTCTATTACTTTAAGAACTTCTATGTAACTACGGAAATGTTATAGTTTCTCAAAGCAACAGTGGATGAATGAAAAGGCCTGTAGAATTTTCAGTCACTGTATCAAATCACTTACTTTGTTATTCCTTCAGAAGGGTGACCAGGAACATTAAAACTTAAATTTACTTGTGGATATGGTAAGGTACATAGTATAAACACTAAACAGGATATCTCAAACAATAAATAACATCATTACCACTGAAATTCAATAAAGGAGATAAATTTAAAAAAATTCATCTTCTCAAAAGAAAGATGACAAAAATTGAAGGTGAAATCACATTGTAACTAATAGAAAGTAATTTTAATTTTAGAAAAGCAGATGTAGCTATGATTAATGAACAATCACAGCACTAACTTATTCTTTCTAGTTCTCTAAAGTATGAAACATGACTAAAAAAGCTATACAAATTTTTAATAGTTTTTTTGGGAATTTCATATATAATAATGTGAGTACTCTATTTACATAATTCCCACTCCTCCCTCCCTCTCTTCCATGTCTTCCATACTCTTCAAACCCATGGACTACTCTTTAGTTTTTGTTGACAAATCCATACGTTTTGTCTATCAGAGGCTCATCCCAGGCTAGAAAGATGAGTCAGCAATACAGGCTTTTACCACCAAGCTTGATGACCCGAGTTTAGTCCCTGGAATTCACACAGTAGAAGAAGAGAACTTTCTTATGGCCATGGTCAGCTTGTAAACACACACATAGATAAACACAAAGTAAATAAATTAATAAACAAAAGTAATATTTATTTTAAAACAAACTAACTTTCCCTGTGTTACTATAGAAGTTGATTTTTTTTGACAAGGCCAGCTACTTTCTTAGCCACAGTAACCAAAAAGACATATGTTAAAATATGCAGAAATCAAAAATTAATTCATATGAAAATTACATGCTAGTTTTCTTTTATATTAGAAGTAATATATAACCTTATCTATACCCCTATGATTTCAAGTGCTTTCCTTCAATACATTTACAGCATAGTTCTGCCGTCTCCCTTCCTAATCATTGTCTACATCACCGTTATCAAATTTTAGTCCATACTACATCTGCTTTCATATACTTTCTACTTATGACTTTATTTTGTATATTATTCCCACAAAAGCTCATTTATCACTAATTTCAAATTACAGCAACTGAGGTTATCTCAGAGTGGGTAACCCTTCAAGCAGTGCATGCTACTCTTCAGAGTTATATGATTCTCTTTTCCTCTAAAATGATCTGAAAATGTATACCTTAGATTACATAAAACACAATCTTCACATAAAATTACTCATCTGTTTGTTCTCCCACAAAGTTTTTAACCCTAGAAGGTATGGTTCTTTAGAACACAGGATGTACAGCTAAACCATCTTGTTTCTTTAAACTGTTAGTTTCTGAGTAGTCAAAGTTTTAAGTATTCAGTGCTTTCATTTCATATAATAGTCAATTTTTAGGCAATATATAGTAAAATATTAGGTCTCACTAAAGCTGTTGTAAGTCAACACAATATTTCTCTGATTCTTTCTACAAAGAAATAAGTTGAGGAAAGCATTTTTAAGTCAAATACAGCAGAATATCTTATCATTAGCATCTTATCATTAGTTGAATTTCATGCATGTAATATAGCAGTCCCTGGAACATGTAAAATCATAGACAAATGTTTGAGTAAGTGATGATTAACTCATTTGCAATTTGATGAAAGCTATAAGTCCAAAAATGCAAAAAAAAAAGATTTACTTTAAGTATAAGAACAGTGAAAAAGCTGCATCATAATTGCATCACTCAAAAACATACAAATAAAAGAAAAGAAATATCTTGGCCATTCTGACAGGCATAAGGTGGTATCTCAGAGGTTTTTTTTTTTTTTACATTTAATAGTATTGTAATATTTAATAGCAGTGAAGGATGTAACATTACAGAGTAAAAACTTCAAAACAATAAAGTACTGGATTACACCTTCCTGTGATCATGTATAGCCACTGGATAAGCAAGGCCTGACAGGGCAATTGAAGGTGCCAGGAGGATACCTGTATATGAGGGAACTCTTGGTAACATTCAGGAAGCTTAAACAACCATCCTCACAATCAAGAAGCACACCAACCTGGCCCAATGGCTTCTCTATGTAGTGCCGGAATACAGGGCATGTGGTGAGGAGACTGTAATGATTACCCTCCTTCACACACACAAGAAGAAATGGACCCTCAGATTCGATCATTTGGTTTCTACTCCTTAACTGTGAATCCTTACAGACTCCCACAGCCCACTCACAAGAGTCCTTCAAATCAATCTCCCAATAATATTTCCCTGAGATGAAGCTCTGTGATCCCCAGGAAGCAAAATAAAATCCAGCAGAATCTGCAGGTCTATCCTTATGGTGAAGTCTGAAGCTGAATCTTCTCATGACATTAAATATGTTCATCTTGGAATGAAGTATGGTTACGTTTTCAAAGATAATGTGAGCTTGGAACTGCTTGTAACTTTCAGTCAGTCCAGTGATAGGTAGAGCAGTGAGTTCTGTTTTCATAGATGGGGGCATGCTCAGCTGCATTGACTCACTCCTTCTGAACATGTCATCCAAATCTTGCAGCAGGACCACATATGGCTCCTGGGACATTGCCATCAGCTCCTGGTACATTTCTCTTATTTCTTTGCTCTTTTGGATCATGATGGCTTCACTTGTCCTGAGTTTCTCTAAAACACATTGCCCTTCATTTCTCATAGACTCCATGTGTTGCACTTCCTCTTCAGAGAGGAGTGGGTGCAGTTTTGCATACTCTGTCCTGATCATTTGTTCCCGCAGAGTCAGGTAGTCCATCCACAGAGTTGTCATTCTCTTCTCTGCCTCTAAATTCTCTTGATTTTCTTGGATCTTCTCCCATAAAGACGCCATTTGCTTTACAAGTCTTTCCATTTGACTCTCAGCAGCTGCTTCAATGGGACAGTGTCTGTGTCCTCTGTGCTCATGGGAGTTAGAACAGAGTTGACAGAGGAAGATCCTATTCTCAGTACAGAAGATCCTCTTTGTCTCTTTGTGCGTCATACACTTATGCTCCTCAGAGCTCAGGTCCTTCATGAGGCTGGTTTGTCTGCTAATGGACACCAGTTTCTTCAGAACAATGTTGGTTCTCAAGTCCTTCTGAGATGGTTCCCTACACATAGGGCATTGGACAGGAAGTTGGATGTCTTCCCAGGAAAGGTGGAGGCAGGCTCGACAGAAGCTGTGGCCACAGCTTATGGTGACTGGGTCTGTCAGGCAGCTCAGGCAGATGAAGCACGTGAGTTCTTTCTGGAAGGCTTGTGAAATGTCTGTCTCCATTTCTCCAAGAAATAGTCTCTCGCCTCAGCAGTGTTGTGGAGACACAACAATATTAGCTCAGCTCTGGAGAATGATCTTCAATGTGTGGAGGAGACAGATGTGGCAGTCTAGGAGCCAGGAGGTATGGAAACACACTCTCTCTAGTCTAGAGAAGAATGAACCTGGCTGGCCCCTGGAGTGTCATTATATACTCTCTAAGGACCACGCCTACTTCCTCCCATGTTGCTTTTACTAATGCTTGCTGTAGGTGAGCTCCTGTAAATAGCAGTATTCTAAATGGATGGAAGATTGAATTAACTCTTTGGCCAGTATCCACAAGCAAATCTCCACAACAAAGTTTCCTGAGTTCCTGCTTAGGTGGGTGTGGTAGCTCACACCTTTAATCCATGGAGTCCTAGGGAATGAGCTGCTGAAGCAGGAAGAGTTTTAGCTCAAGGTCTGCCTAGAATAGACAGTGAGAACTTGTCTAAAAAATAAATAAATCAATAAAGAGAAATTTTGCTACAATATTTCACTGTTTCTAAATAATTTATGGTGTGCTTCTATTTTCACTTTTCCTTTGGTAATTTCACAGTTGATGATATCAATCTGTGATTTTAGCAAAAATAAACATTAAAAATTTCTCAAAAATTCTTTAGAATTTTGTTCAACACATTTTTATCATACTCACCTCAACTGTGAGTTCTTCAAGATTCATCCCTCCCTCTACCCTCTCAACTGTCTCTTCTTTTCTTTTTTTAATAAATACATGGGGAAGCCAGGCAGTGGTGGCACATAACTTCAATCCTAGCATTCTGGAGGCAGAGGCCGGCACATCTCTGTGACTTAGTGGCTAGCCTGGTCTACAATGTGAATTCAAAGCTATGTTTCAAAGATACACAGAGAAACCAGGTCTCTGAAAAAAAAAAATATATATATATATATATATATATATATATATATTTGCTTAACTAAAACCCAAGAGTCAGATTTTTCTTGTGAGGAAATTTTTCTTGATTGAATCATTTGAAGTGGGAAGCCCCACCTAAACTCAGAAGTTTTAAGGTTTGAGAATCCACCTTAAATCTTTTTTTTTTTTTTTTTTTTTTTGCTCTGGGTAAGAATATCTTTTTTTATTCTTTTTTTTTTTTTTTATTTTGCAATACAATTCAGTTCTACATATCAGCCACGGATTCCCTTCTTCTCCCCCTTCCCGCCCCCCTCACCTTCCCCCCAGCCCACCCCCCATTCCCACCTCCTCCAGGGCAAAACCTTCCACCAGGACTGAGATCAATCTGGTAGACTCAGTCCAGGCAGGTCCAGTCCCCTCCCAGGCCGAGCTGGCTGTTTGAAACCTGGGGCCTATGCAGGGTCGCTTGGCTCGGCCTGGGAGGAGGGGACTGGACCTGCCTGGACTGAGTCTACCAGATTGATCTCAGTCCTGGGGGAAGGTTTTGCCCTGGAGGAGGTGGGAATGGGGGTGGGCTGGGGGGAAGGTGAGGGGGGCGGGAGGGGGGAGAAGAAGGGAATCTGTGGCTGATATGTAGAACTGAATTGTATTGCAAAATAAAAAAAAAAAAAGAATAAAAAAGATATTCTTACCCAGAGCAAAAAAAAAAAAAAGATTTAAGGTGGATTCTCAAACCTTAAAACTTCTGAGTTTAGGTGGGGCTTCCCACTTCAAATGATTCAATCAAGAAAAATTTCCTCACAAGAAAAATCTGACTCTTGGGTTTTAGTTAACCAAATATATATATATATATATATATATATATATATATATATATATTTTTTTTTTTTTTTTTTCAGAGACCTGGTTTCTCTGTGTATCTTTGAAGCATAGCTTTGAATTCACATTGTAGACCAGGCTAGCCACTAAGTCACAGAGATGTGCCGGCCTCTGCCTCCAGAATGCTAGGATTGAAGTTATGTGCCACCACTGCCTGGCTTCCCCATGTATTTATTAAAAAAAGAAAAGAAGAGACAGTTGAGAGGGTAGAGGGAGGGATGAATCTTGAAGAACTCACAGTTGAGGTGAATATGATAAAAATGTGTTGAACAAAATTCTAAAGAATTTTTGAGAAATTTTTAATGTTTATTTTTGCTAAAATCACAGATTGATATCATCAACTGTGAAATTACCAAAGGAAAAGTGAAAATAGAAGCACACCATAAATTATTTAGAAACAGTGAAATATTGTAGCAAAATTTCTCTTTATTGATTTATTTATTTTTTAGACAAGTTCTCACTGTCTATTCTAGGCAGACCTTGAGCTAAAACTCTTCCTGCTTCAGCAGCTCATTCCCTAGGACTCCATGGATTAAAGGTGTGAGCTACCACACCCACCTAAGCAGGAACTCAGGAAACTTTGTTGTGGAGATTTGCTTGTGGATACTGGCCAAAGAGTTAATTCAATCTTCCATCCATTTAGAATACTGCTATTTACAGGAGCTCACCTACAGCAAGCATTAGTAAAAGCAACATGGGAGGAAGTAGGCGTGGTCCTTAGAGAGTATATAATGACACTCCAGGGGCCAGCCAGGTTCATTCTTCTCTAGACTAGAGAGAGTGTGTTTCCATACCTCCTGGCTCCTAGACTGCCACATCTGTCTCCTCCACACATTGAAGATCATTCTCCAGAGCTGAGCTAATATTGTTGTGTCTCCACAACACTGCTGAGGCGAGAGACTATTTCTTGGAGAAATGGAGACAGACATTTCACAAGCCTTCCAGAAAGAACTCACGTGCTTCATCTGCCTGAGCTGCCTGACAGACCCAGTCACCATAAGCTGTGGCCACAGCTTCTGTCGAGCCTGCCTCCACCTTTCCTGGGAAGACATCCAACTTCCTGTCCAATGCCCTATGTGTAGGGAACCATCTCAGAAGGACTTGAGAACCAACATTGTTCTGAAGAAACTGGTGTCCATTAGCAGACAAACCAGCCTCATGAAGGACCTGAGCTCTGAGGAGCATAAGTGTATGACGCACAAAGAGACAAAGAGGATCTTCTGTACTGAGAATAGGATCTTCCTCTGTCAACTCTGTTCTAACTCCCATGAGCACAGAGGACACAGACACTGTCCCATTGAAGCAGCTGCTGAGAGTCAAATGGAAAGACTTGTAAAGCAAATGGCGTCTTTATGGGAGAAGATCCAAGAAAATCAAGAGAATTTAGAGGCAGAGAAGAGAATGACAACTCTGTGGATGGACTACCTGACTCTGCGGGAACAAATGATCAGGACAGAGTATGCAAAACTGCACCCACTCCTCTCTGAAGAGGAAGTGCAACACATGGAGTCTATGAGAAATGAAGGGCAATGTGTTTTAGAGAAACTCAGGACAAGTGAAGCCATCATGATCCAAAAGAGCAAAGAAATAAGAGAAATGTACCAGGAGCTGATGGCAATGTCCCAGGAGCCATATGTGGTCCTGCTGCAAGATTTGGATGACATGTTCAGAAGGAGTGAGTCAATGCAGCTGAGCATGCCCCCATCTATGAAAACAGAACTCACTGCTCTACCTATCACTGGACTGACTGAAAGTTACAAGCAGTTCCAAGCTCACATTATCTTTGAAAACGTAACCATACTTCATTCCAAGATGAACATATTTAATGTCATGAGAAGATTCAGCTTCAGACTTCACCATAAGGATAGACCTGCAGATTCTGCTGGATTTTATTTTGCTTCCTGGGGATCACAGAGCTTCATCTCAGGGAAATATTATTGGGAGATTGATTTGAAGGACTCTTGTGAGTGGGCTGTGGGAGTCTGTAAGGATTCACAGTTAAGGAGTAGAAACCAAATGATCGAATCTGAGGGTCCATTTCTTCTTGTGTGTGTGAAGGAGGGTAATCATTACAGTCTCCTCACCACATGCCCTGTATTCCGGCACTACATAGAGAAGCCATTGGGCCAGGTTGGTGTGCTTCTTGATTGTGAGGATGGTTGTTTAAGCTTCCTGAATGTTACCAAGAGTTCCCTCATATACAGGTATCCTCCTGGCACCTTCAATTGCCCTGTCAGGCCTTGCTTATCCAGTGGCTATACATGATCACAGGAAGGTGTAATCCAGTACTTTATTGTTTTGAAGTTTTTACTCTGTAATGTTACATCCTTCACTGCTATTAAATATTACAATACTATTAAATGTAAAAAAAAAAAAAAAAGAAGAAATGGGCTATAGAACTAAACAGAGAATTCTCAACTGAGGAAACTCAAATGGCTGAAAGACATTTAAGGAATTGCTCAACATCCCTAATCATCAGGGAAATGCAAATCAAAACAACTCTGAGATACCACCTTATGCCTGTCAGAATGGCTAAGATCAAAAACACTGAAGACACCTCATGCTGGAGAGGATGTGGAGCTAGGGGAACTCTCCTCCACTGCTGGTGGGAATGCAAGCTTGTACAACCACTTTGGAAATCAATAGGGTGCTTTCTCAGAAAATGGGGAATCAACCTCCCCCAAGATCCAGCTATACCACTCTTGGGGTTATATCCAAGGAATGCTCAATCATAAAACAAGAGCACTTGTTCAGCTATGTTCATGTCAGCATTGTTTGTAATAGCCAGGACATGGAAACAACCTAGATGCCCTTCAACTGAAGAGTGGATAATCAAAATGTGGTCCATATACACAATGGATACTACTCAGCAGAGAAAAACAATGACATCATGAGGTTTGCAGGCAAATGGATGGATCTAGAAAAAATCATCCTGAGTGAGGTAACCCAGACTCAGAAAGACAAACATGGTATGTACTCACTCATAGCAGGATACTAGATGTGGAACAACGATGACTGGACTGCTACTCACATCACCAGGGAGGCTACCTGGAAAACAGGACCCCAAGAAAGACATGGGGATCGCCCAATGACAGAGAAATGGAAGAGATCTACATGAACAGCCTGGACATGAGTGGTGATAATGAAGGGCGAGGGTCAAGGGAAAGAGAGCTTGGGGGAGCTGGAGATCCCAGCTGGATCAACAACAGAGAGGGAGAACAAGGAATAGGAGACCATGGTAAATGAAGACCACATGAGAATAGGAAGAAACAAAGTGCTTGAGAGGCCCACAGAAATCCACAAAGATACCCCCACAACAGACTGCTGGCAATTGTCCAGATACAGCCTGAACTGACCTACTCTGGTGATGGGATGGCCAAACACCCTAACTGTCATGCTAGAAACCCCATCCAACTACTAAGGGATCTGGATGCAGAGATCCATGGCTAGGCCCCGGGTGGATCTCTGGGAGTCCAACCTGTAAATCCCAACCATATTTTTATGAACACTAGAGATATCTGCTACTACTCATGCAGCTTGGGTCTGGAACCCTGACTAGGGTAGGCATTAAAAAATCCCGGTGATGCTGAAGGAAATACAGACAAGACAGATACACAGAAAACCTAGTGTCAAGGGGGTATGCACACTTTGATGGAGCCTCACCAACTAATTCCACAACCCAGAAATTCAGCTGGTTTGTGAATGTCAGCAGGGTGAGGAAATTATCTAGTCTAGGTAGGATGTCTCTGAAGACCAGCAGTCTCAGGCTGTATATATCATGCAGGAGGAAGCTATAGTTGCTAGATTTTGGCATACTGGTCAATCATTCGCAAACACTCTTACTTGGATCAGAGGAAGAATGCTTCGCCAAGTTTGACCCTGACTCATTCTCATACAAAAATCCAATGCCAATACCTCATAGGTTTGAGGCCTTGGACCTGGTCATAATTATGCCCATGTCAACAATACACATTCATCCAGGAATTCACACACTCAGGGCTTCCTCTGCTCCCTTCAGTTATCTGACTAGAGTAGAGTAAAACGTTTCCCACCTTTCTTAGCCCTACACTCACAGTGGGCAACATTTTTAGGAAACATAAAATTTATCTTGTGGATTGATGGTTGACCTTAACTTGGTATTTCATAAATCAGACCATATTGACTCAAGTCAATCCTTTATTATCTTCATATCTGTTATGTGGATTCTAGTTCCTGGAAGGAGGATTTAATCATCATGCATAGGAATTTATATCAACTTAAAATTTCTATGTAAGGACAAATTAGCTATTTATTTGCCTTTTTGACACATAGAAAGTACACACACACACACACACACACATATATGTATATATCATACTGAGTATGATCATGATGCTAGACAATATTATATAAAGTTAAGTTTATGTGGGCCTTTGGTCTTGGAATTTATGCTATGTGGTTGATATATTGTGTACCCCAAAAAACTATCAAGGGGTCAGAGAACAGAACAGCCATGTAGCTGAAAGCTTTCCTGTGTCCAACCTGGTCCGAAGTCCTTAAAGACCCAAGTGTCCTTAAAGACCCAAGTAAATAGACAGAGGCTTATATTAATTAAAACTGCTCAGCCTTTAGCTCAGGCTAACTACTGATTTGCTCTTATGCTTAGACTCAGCCCATTTCTGTTAATCTATATGTTGCCATGCGTTCTGTGGCTTTACCTGTGTAAAGCTATTACATGCTGCTCCCTGGACGGTGGGCTGGCATCTCCTTGCTCTGTCTTTTTCCTTCCTCTCTCTCTCCAGTTAGAATGTCTCACCTAACCATATTCTGCCTCACTATTGGCCAAACAGCTTTATTTATCAACCAATCAGAGCAACACATATTCACAGAATACAGAACAACATCCCCATTACAGCCACTATATTAAACATAGAGGTTAGGCAGTGGTAGCATTCTGGGAACAGAGATCCATTTGGATCTCTGTGGTAAGTTCAAGGCCACACTGGAAACAACCAGGCATGGTGACACACACCTTTAATCCCAGCACTTGAGATCTCATGTCTTGCAGGGAAAGACACAAGTCCTTAATCCCAGGAAGTGATGGCAGGAAGCAGAAAGGTATATAAGGCATGAGGACCATGAACTATTTTAAGCTTTTAGGCATTTTAGCAACAGTTCAGCTGAGATCCATTCTGATGAGGACTCAGAGGCTTCCAATTTGAGGAAACAGATCAGCTGAGAGTTGATAAAGTGAGGTTAGCTGTGGCTTGTTCCAATTCTCTGATCTTTCAGAATTCACCCTAATACCTGGTTCCTGAGTTTTTTATTAATAAGACTTTTTAAGATTTATGTTACAATGATATAATAAGGAAGATGCATAACAATCAGTCAATGAACAGGGGAAAGACAGAGCATATCAAAACATAAAATGCTGACAGCAAAGCATAAGTACAGATAAGAAAGCATGTTTGTTTGAGGGGCCCCTGATAGTGGAAATAGGATCTACCCCTGGTGCATGAACTGACATTTTGGAGCCCATTGCCTATGGTGAGACACCTTGCACAGCCTTGGTGCAGGGGGAGGGGCTTGGACCTGCCTCAGCTAAATGTGCTAGGGTTTGCTGACCCCCTATGGGAGGCCATACCTTTATGGAGGAGGGGAAGGTTGGAGGGGAGTGGGAGGAGGGATGAGGAGGGATCTGTGGTTGGTATGTAGAATGAATTAAAAAAAATTAATTAAAAAAAGAGGAAAAAATTTAAAAATGCATATAATGATGAAAAATAAAAATATGTTATTTTTATCATTGAAAAGACAGAGCATGTTCAAAATGGAAACATTCTCTATGTTTATGAACACATAAGCTAGAGAAATCAGGATTAAATGGAGTTGACAATTACACCAAGTAATGGGACAAAAATAATACTCCTGCCAGAACTTCAGGAGAACATGACCAATACAGTGACTGCCATAAAGCTCTGAGGAGTGATGCTTAAGAAATCATGAACTCATCTCTCTTCCCTCTCAGCAGCTTAGTGCTAATTATGTAATTTGTCTCATGAAGTTATGATCGCCAATGGAAAGAGTGGGTTTAACACTAATAGTGCATTATAGAAAAAAATATATAACTTGATTATCTGAAAAATAGTTTAGAGACACTATGGGGATAGCAAAACTCAATTTTTTTTTAATTCCTAATTAAAAAAAAAACTCTAATACCCTCATCCTCTTACTAAAACACGAATGCACTGCACTAAATCTGAATGGAGCAAAACCCTTTGAATTGGCATGAAGCCGCGAGAGAAAGAGATGGCAGGTGCTGGGGACTGGTTAACAGAGGGAATGCTCACAGCGACACAGGTGTCAAAGCTGCACTTGCAAGTGTCACCTTGTGAATAGAGTGACATTGTTGCCAATTAGGAGGCAAACACCTACAGGACAGTGAGGGCAGTGAAAATGAGTATCAGCAGAAAGATATAACATGAGGTGTATTTGCAGAAGGTCAAGAGAGAGAAAATAGCGGCTGCAGAATAGCGTACAGAAAGAACAAGCAAACTGTCTCACGTACAATTACTATTGATCTTTTTTCATTAGCTAAATGGACTCTACCAGCAATGGCAGTTTAAGGGATAATAAAGTATCATATTCCTATAATTAGATTGATAATTCTGATGATAATTCTTCACTTGATAGCTTAATCTTTTCGTTATATTGATAGCATACTCCTGCCCTATGTGATCCTCAAACAGTTCAGAACACTTCCAAGATTACAACACAGGCACACTATTTTTCTCGGTTGCTTTCTTTGACCATAGAGCAGCAGGGTATATGCTGAATCTTCACTGGCGCCATTTCTTTTCATTTGGAAGTGTCAGTTGAAAAACGCATTCCATGTCTTCTCTAAAATGGTAATTCATTTTATATCTCTTTTATTTATTTTCTTTGCTTAAATTCATCACTGCACACTCTCCAAGGCAGGCCTAAGAGATTGGGGTGACATATAAAAGATGGATACAAAAGCAGAAGGGATATTAAACTTTCTATTTTCAAAGGTATTTCCAATCACCCTCAGTCTTGACAGAAATCCATGAAGAACATAAGGTATGCATTGGATCTGTGTTTCAGAAAGGAAGACATGAATGCTTAAGGAAGTGATGCTTTCTGCAAAGAGAGCACACAAACTTTTCTGCATTATATATACAAAGCTAATGGAATCCATGAACGGCTCAGTCTAAGCTTTTTTTCTTTTGATCATTTAATGGTTGACTATATGTATATAATCTGTTTTGATTAAATCTAGCCATCTTCTCTCCTCTTCACTTCTGTATTCTCTTCAACACTTTCCTTCCCAACTTTCTGCGCTCTTTTGAAAAGAAAAACAAAACAAAACAAGACTCCTCTTAGTGCCACCTATATGTGCAATGATGTAGGGCCATCTGCACAAAATAAGCAGTCTCTATAGGTCTGGTTTTCATTCATAGGGCTTTATTTACCATCATTATGACATGCCCTGCTCTCATTTCTCAGCATTATAAATAACAAGCCTGGGAACCCTCAACATTTCCCAGTATTAACAACATTGGGTCAATGTTGGTAAGTAGATCCAGTGACTACTCTGTCTGAGCATAAATGTTTCATTAGTATAACACTGCTGATCCCTGAACTAATGTGTGCATGTCAATATAGACATACAAATATAAAAATGCATATAACTACACATTTAAATATAATTGGAACACTCATTTCTGGGTTTTCCCAAGGGACACCTCCAAAGAGCCGTACAGGTTGTATTTCATCAGGGCAGGACAATTATGTACTTCAACAACTTTCCTTGGCTCTGTTTTTCTCTTGTATCTGTTATAATTAAAATTTAATTTTGAAAATTTTTTCTGCTAATTACTCATATTTCAGAGTTCATCCAAAATATAATGATTGTGCATTAATGGTATCAGGAATTGGATTGCAGCTGAATTGGTTATGTCATTTCTAATACATCAAAGGAAATATGTTTCCTTGGGGAGACTGAAAGGCTAGTGTAAAATCTGTGAAGAAATATAAGAAATGAAGTTTTCATGCTACTTATATCTTCCTTTCTGTAAAATGTCTTTCTTAGAAGTAGTAGATCTGTTTTAGGTGCACCATAAAATTTCAAACACCCATAAGTGAATTTAATCAAAGCCAAATGACCATATGGTTGAATTATTCACCACGGAATACTGCTTTTTAAAATTCCTTTTAGTTAGGCTCTTGTAGTCCCCCGCCAATCCGAGTGCATTAAGAATGTCTGACACATTAGCATATTTTATAATTGAGCTGAGAAATGATGTTACTATTAATTTATTTTTGAAATATTAACTTTCTTTTATATAAAGTACAGTGAATAAATGTCAGAAGTATTTATGACAATACACTGTTCTATCAGGTATGCCCTTGAAACTCCAAGCTACATTAACATGAAGATTACCATGCCTTTGAAGAAAGTTCTCTTTGGATCAAGGAAAATTATACTTTGAATCATTCTATGGTACAGGTTCACAGAAGTAATTAAAAATGAATAGACAGATGATAATTAACTACTTTTAATGTGATATAGTTAATCTGAAATATCACTTATAAATATAAAATAATTCAAAAGAATTTATAGTTAACAATGTTATTTATTTTCTATGCAACTCTTAAATGTTTATATTATACAGTGGTCTTTGCCATTTACTTATGTATAGTAACTTGTACAAGCTAGTAATTCTATGTAAATATGGTTTGCCACTGAAATGTTAATTTAAATTCATGCTAAGAAAATTTCCTGCATTCTATAAATTCTCTATATAACACATTTTTGGGTATTTAAAATTATATTTCAAATTGATTCTTTAAGTAAATTTTGAGGTGAGATCCACAATACCAATAAAAAAATAGTTTATCTATTTGCACCCAAAAATGTTTGATGTCTATAACAGATTCGATACCATGAAGAAATCGCTGACCAACATGAGATTTTATGTTTACTATACACAAACCTGGAGACATGGCATAGAATTTATTGAATTTAATAAATCAGATTAAATAAAATATATAAAAGATTGTGGCTTGATATAAAACTTAAGCTATGAATGATATTTAACTGACTCTTATTTGGGTTCTGAGTACAATGCTTTCCACAATTTTTGTGACTTAATATAATTTTGCACAATTATATACATATTCACTTAAATCCTAGATAATATCAGTCAAAAGAATATGATGTATAACAGTATTTAAAGAAAACAAACATTAAATGTAATTTTTACATTTGCATTGTGAATCTTCAGAGAGAGCCCTAAAGTGAAAAAAATAAGGCAAAATAATCTTTTTTTGATCTTTAAATACACCATTTAAAGTTTCTATTTTTAATAGCTATTGAACTGATATTTCTGGAGTATATTTAAGCACTTGGTCATTCTAGAGCATTTCAAGAAATCCTTTGCTTTTTGAAAATCAATACCTCTGTTTTATCAGCTCCTCCAGTTATGCATTAAATTCTTTTCACAAATAAGAAAGTGCTTATTAGATTATATTTCAGAGTGATAAGTCAGTATGTAGATAGATGAACCAATAGATATGGTGCCCTTGGAAAATGATGTTTGTTCTATAGTTTCTCCCCTGTTTTTAGTACATTTTATTTTTCCAACTTCCCATAGGGTTTTCCAAAGATCTTTCAAATGCTTAGAGAAAGGTAAACATCAACTCATACTATGTAATTGTACATAAGGAATTTAGCAAAATTTACATTACATTTAAATCATAGAGTTACTATATTAAGGATTTCCAGGAGGAAACGATTCAAAAAGTATAAGAGATTTACAGACCAACTCTGCTGGGTAAGTGGCTTCTTCCCTCTCCCTGCCCCTTCCTGAAGCAGCTGCCATCTGCAATCCATAGGCCTAATCTCAGACCTGCTTCCCTCCAGTGCGCTTTGTTTCTGAGAAACATTTGCCTAGTTAGTTGCTGTTTCTTTCCTTTCTCACTCCCCTCCATATTCACCATTTACCGATGCCTGTGACCATTTCCGTGTGTGCGCGTGCGTGCGTGCGTGCGTGCGTGCGTGCGTGTGTGTGTGTGTGTGTGTGTGTGTGTGTGTCTAAGTTCAGATTGGTGGCCTCGAACCTGCTTTGTTCAAGAGCCACCTTTGACTATTGAGACATACCTTTCTTCTCCCACCCTCCCCTTAGGCTGCTGCCATCTCTGTACCCACAGGCCAAGGTCTAGACCTGCGATTTGGGAGCCACCTTTGCCTGATGCAGTGAAAGAGTCCATCTGCCAGCTTTACCTGGCTCAGCTCGTGTCACACAGTACCTGCACTGGCCCAATCTAAGGAAAGTCAGATTGTCACACCTGACACCGCCAATGAAGAGCATCCCGGAGACTGACAACTGAAAATGGTCATTGGATCATGAGGTGTCCAGCCCGAATATATACATCTACATAACAGCTCTCCATCTGTCACTCAAGTAACATCATGGGAGAGAAGGTAGAAAGAGTGTAAGAAATAGAATACTAGGAAGTCTCTAGTAGTAAACAGTCTCTCATAGAAACGGCACATAAATCAGATCTGAAGAATGCTGTAACAATAGACACAGTAAATTGAAGGGAGAAAAATCTTGGTAGACCAACCTCTGGAAAGAGAGCTTATAGGCAACTGACAGTTTCCAAGAGAGGGAAAGTTAGTGTTCCTAGATATGAGTTCCCTAATTGGTTGTCCAATACTAATTGGTCAGCTCTGAAATTATATATGAACAAACAATAAAAATAATCTCAACAGTCCCTATTTGTACATCTGTGGATACATATACATACATAAGTATGTGAATATATATATGTGTGTGTGTGTGTGTGTGCGTGTAAAATAGTAATTTTGGAGAAAGAGGTTACCAATTTGGGAGTAAGGATGAGGCATGGAAGAAAATCAAGTGAGGGGCCTAGGAGGGCAAAGGGAATTAATTGCAGGAAGCAATTCATGTGATTATATTTTAATTAAAATGTACAAATGAAAAAATATATAGAAACAACAATAAAACAAACATTTTGAAGCATGAAAAATGATAGATGATATGCTAGGTGGATGCACATAATCAGAGTTTGAATAGTCCAATATTCTTTCCTTCAGGTTTGAGAGCTGGGATACAGTAGATACTTAGGTCAAAGCCCTAAAGTCATATAAGAAGAGGAATAGTGTGTGCATACCCTGTCTGAGACTGAAGGACCAAAAACTTGCTTGAGAAATTCTGGTTCAAGTCTATATTCAAAGGATAAAGGATTGGTAGTCTGATGGTCACAGAAAATGATAACATCAAAGGGAATATACACTTAAGAAATATTGAATAATCATCTCTAGAGTCATCCTTTACTCAGAAGTATTCATTACCAAGTTTCTAAAATAACTCACTTTAGTAAAGTTGAAAATTAAGATCAACAATCAAAAAGTCATTGGATGATAAGAATTTTTTCCTCTGTAGAATCATACCAACATAAAAAAATATTATATTCTGAAGGTTAGGGTATTATTTAGATTATAAGTTGTTATCAGACAGCTCTCTTGGTTAGGTGTTAAAAAAAAAAAATCCCAAGAAAAGAATTCCAGTGAAAATACTTTATTCCGAAGGTACAAGATAAAATGGAAAGTATTCAGATATATAACAGGTAAGGGAAATTGTTGTGAAATATTCCTATACATGGTGTGAAGATGTGTCACTCTGACTGCTTTAATAAAAAGCTAAATGGCCAATAGCTTAGGTGGTATAACAAGGACTTCTGCACAGGGAGAGATCTGGGAAGAAGAAAGAAGGAATTGCCAACCAGGTGGAGAGGATGCAGGATGGGGAGCTCAGAGTAAGGGTAACCAAAGCACATAAAGACCATAGGTTTAAAAATATGGGTTAATTTAAGTTATAAGAGCTAGTTAGAAACAGGCCTAAGCTATGGCCAAGCTTTCATGATATAAGTCATTTCTTGTGAGCTAGCAGTACAAAGAAAAATCCAACTATAGAAAAAAGTTGTAAATGATGCTCCATTTAGGTATTATCTATTGTGTCTACATCATAAACTCTTAAAGAAGTTAGAAAGCTCTGTAAATTGTATGGATCAGCTCTATCCCATTGGGAGTAGGAGGGAGCTGAACTCGCATCTATCAGTTCCTTTCATTATCTGTAGAGTTGTCTGTGGATATTAATTTGTAGACATTTAAAGATCTCTGTGCTAAGAAATATCTTATGTGGTTGACTTAAGTTCCTGGGCCTCGAAGAAATGATATTGACAATTTACATTTGCAGATTAATATTAAAATTTATGAGAGTTCAGTAGCATTGTTACTAATATGGAAATTTCATTCATGTAATCACGTACCATTATGTACATACTGGTATTAGATCACACCTTGTATTCAAAATCCATGAAAATATTTTCACTTCTCTTTTTTCTAAACAATGATTAAAAAATCTCTTTGTATGAAATATTAGATATGCTAATACAACCTACTAAATCTTAGTGTTATCAGGACTCTTTCAAGGTGACTCAGGCTCCACATACTATGATAAACTCCATATCTGAAATATAGTTAAAGATGGAAAGTACTAATAGGCCATGACTTTTATTTTGTATATATTTTTATGTCATGGAATTTTGAATTATTATTCTTACTCTGTGTGTGTGTGTGTTTGTGTGTGTGTGTGTGTGTGTGTGTTTATCTGTGTGCATGTATGCTAGTGTGTATATCCCATGGCTCGTGTGTGGACCTCAGAGGAAACTTTGGGATTTTGTTCTCTCTTTACATAATGAAATCCTAGGATCAAACAGGTTATCAAGCCTATGTAACAAGGTATTTTACCTGATGAGCATATTACTGTCTCTTGGTCATATAACTTAATCAATGTTGTTGATAATGTCTTTCTAAGAATTTCAACTACATTAACCATTACCATAGATCCCTGAAGGTCATTCTTCCCTGCATACTACTCTGCCTCTCATAGTAATATATCTGCTTTCCTCTGACAGTATAATGTAACCATTTGGCCTCCACCACTAAATAATTCCAGTACATTAATATAATGATCCTTACAGCATAATCTCCAGTTTCTCAGTGACTCTGTTTTACTAAGTCCTTGTCTTTAATGTTGGCTGAGATGCATGAGTAGCTGTCTGTTCTTTGGTAGTGTGCAATACATTCATATTAGCATATTTACTTTATGGAGTTTTTGGTCCTATTTCTCAATACATTTCCAAAGCAATTTTATCATTTCTACTTCAAAAATTGTAGGATATTTATTTGTTCATGCTCCAAATATCAGTTCCAACTCTCTTATGATTTCTTCCTGGAGTTATTGCTAATGTGAAAAAATCTTGTTTCAGAACAATATATTCAAGAAATCCTCTTGGCTGGCACGGTAGTGCAAGCTTTAATCTCAGCATTTGAGAATCTCTATGAGTTCAAGGCCAGCCTGTTCTACATATTCCAGGGCAGCAAGGGTTACACAGTGACTCTCTGTTTGTCTATCTCCCTTTCTGTCTCTTACACACACACACACACACACACACACACACACACACACACATACACACACGAGAGAGAGAGAGAGAGAGAGAGAGAGAGAGAGAGAGAGAGAATTTCTCTATATCTAATATTATTTTCTCTGTCATCTTAAGCTTGAAAGCCATCTTATAGAAAAAAACAAAGTGAATTCATTCCTGATTATGATTAAATCTCTTTCTCAAAGAGTGTGCTATGCCTCACCTATAACCTTAACTACAAATGTTTCTATATTGCCTGTACCAGGAAACAGTAAATGTGCCTTTGTTTCGAAAAGTTGTTACGATTTCCTTGTTATGACCGCCTTGCAAACATGTCTTAGTTTCAAGATGTTATTATGACAACTTCTTAGTCTTGTGTTCTGCTTCTTCTTTCTCAACTCTTTGCCTGCCAAATTCCACATTTGGAAACCTCCTACTCCCAAGATTAAAAAAAAAAAAAAAGTCAAATTTTCCCCAAGTCCTCGGCTGATCTACTGCACCTCACCTTCAGAGAGACACAGCACCTATACACGAGTAAAATAGCTTGCTTTGATTAATTTAGCCAAGATTTGGGTCAGTGGTCTTTTTCCTCATACCTGTAGGATTGGCAGTAACAGTGAACAACTCTATGATTAGCAAGAGAATTTTACTTTTATTTTATCGTCATACTACAAACACTTTGAGGATTTTAGTAATTTTGAAATTCTAGCATAATAATATTAGCATGATAGATTTATTTGGTGGTTCTCATGAACATCAAATTAGATTATGAAACAAAAAGAAAGGAAGGCAACCAGTGATGGCAGTTAGTAAGCTTAACTGAGTGACTGGACCTGGTTAAGAAACAGCTTAAAACTCCTCTTAGGCATTCCCACACTGGAGTGGATACGGAAAAGAACGGCTTCTCTATGGGGTTTCTTATGGTTGAGGTCTGTGCCACAAGAGTTGCTCATTCTTAGCATTTTTGGATCCTTAGGGTGATCCAAGCAGAACCACTTTCCATAGTAATGAGGCATAGGAATGCAAATGATGTTTTCTAAATATGTTCTTGTTACTACGGAACTATTCTCAGATCTATTGACACAGGAAAACGTCTTTCTTTTAAAAATACCTTTTCCAAATTATCTCTCATTCAATAAAAACACTGGACAAACATGCATAATGATTTTCATACAAAAAAACATGGTCACAACACTGAAAGCATGTACATGTAATTTTTATAATGTGATCTAGATATTTGAGTATAAAGCACTGTGACTATTGCATTTTTTCCTACTATGGCATTGTTGCTTATTAAACAGAATACTTATATTTCTGAAATTTCTTTTATAAAAACTTAATATGCAGTTGCAAACACATATCTATGAAAACTATAATTTTTATATTCATTATGGTAAACTAAAGTTGTTATAAAGAGTGAACAGTTTTAAAAATCACATTTATCTAAAATACATTTGTTGTTTCTGAAATTAATTTCAAGTTTTTTTGACTAATGGAAAATAAATATTGAAGTAAGATTTTTAACTTTAGGTTTATATCAGAAGTCTTCCAACCCATTGTACTACTAAGAAGCACTCTCCTTTTTTTTTTCTGAATTTTGGTTTTTATGACAACAATAACTGAAGCTTTTTGACAATAAGCAGGAAGGCAATTTGGTGACTGTAACTCTTCATACACTGAAAATATCTTCAGAGATTTTATCCTAAAATGTCTTCTTTATTGATATCTTTAATCATTTCAGTTCTCCACAGTTAAGGTACTTATTAAAAAAGTGAAGAAATGCTGGTCTTTGACCTTGAACCTATTTCCACTGTTATAACTGAGAACTGTAATTTTTAAAGTTTTAATAATTTTTTAAGGAAAGGTTAAGTCTAGGACAAATCTCAAGAATGTTCAACTTTCCCACTTATGGTTTTATGTCAAGCGGAGTGTCTTCCAAGCAACTCTCAGAAAAACTAACAAATGTGATATATTACTATGATGTCCTCTAATAGGTGGACTTCTTATTGCAGCTTAATAAAGTAGAATGTTTTGTGAGGTTCCACCGCAAATAGTTCCTGTTGCATAGTTAGATTCATCTCAAAGCAGGATTTATATTTCCTGACAATGCAATTTTAGGTACTCCATTTGATTTTCTGGATTGTATAAAATAGAATAATTAGAAATGAATTCATGAATAATATAATTTTACAATGAAGAGATTTCTATACAAGAAAAAATTAAAAATTTATTGAAAGTGAGACTATGCAGAATTATTGTACTGAGAAATTTTCTAATTTTTCTTGACATGATAGTCAAAACTTCATTGTAGTTCCTTGAAAAATGTATTAAATCATAAAGATGCTCTTTGAAGGTACTTCACTAATCAGATATCAATATAAAGATTCATAAAGTTCATGGCATTTAACATCTTTTGATATATGTGTGTGGTGTCAGAAGCACTCATGTAACATTTTAAATAGAAATAAGGGGGAATTTTCTTTTTGCTTTTGATAAAGATACAAATGTTTATATATATACACATATATACATATACATATATATACATATATAAAATATTTTGCTAACAGAACCAGTTCATCCAGCAGTAGTAATTATAATAATTATGTCTCCAGCCTGGAAAATGTATAGATTTATGTGTTCTGGGTAACAACACTGTTATTGGTCCCCACGAGAGAAGACCACTCAGACACAGTCTGTAGCCAATTCAAAGTCTTTACTCCAGCCAGCAGGGACTAAACACAGGTTTCAGGACCCAAAGCAGCTCTGGGCAATTAAAGCAAGGGGCTTTTGAAGACAACTGTTATGCCTAGATTGTGGGCCACCATAATCAAAAGACCGCCATGGAGACAGAATCCTGTATGTAAAAACAAAGAGCCTTTATTTTCAAGCTTGGAGCTTGGACTCTGTCTGACACAGCAGTGAGAACAGAAGGCCCCAAGCTCAGGCAGGGTTGGGTTTTTAATCATAGCAGAGGTTATATATATTTGGGGTGAGGGGATTTCCAGGGTTCAGGACCATGAGTGCCTGAAATTTGTCTAGGGATATAGGGTATGCTTGGAACATCAGGTGTCAGATATTTCTGTTAGATGCAGGTCCTGCTTTGGATTGTCAGGTATTGTCCCTTAGACACATACACTCCCTGGGTGGGGTCAGCGTACGGCTTTTCCTGGATCCAGGTGTTACTAGCCAGAAGCTGTGTCTGGGCCTCTAAGCCTGTCATGGCAGCTGTATGGTCAAGCTATTTTGCCCCCGCCCCCCAACCACAACAACAAAAAGAAACACACACACACACACACACACACACACACACACACACACACACACATCCAAAATACTGAAAAATAAAAATAAAACAAATGCCACCACCACCAACAACAACAACAAAAAGAACCCACACCCTGTTTTTTTGCTTGGCTGTTACAGGGGTAAGTTTTGTGAAAGCAAAAAGTTTAACACAAGCTAAGATACACAATTAGCTGGAGGGGGAGGTTTGCAGAAGCAGACAGTTTAACAGCAGCTAAGATAAGTTAGCTGAGGCATCATGATCTCCAGTTCCTAGAATAGAGTTGCGTAATTTTCCACAGGGCTTCCCACCAAGGAGATCAAATCCTAGTTCAACCTGAAATGGCCTCAGCAAGAATCCAAGATGGAGGAATCTCTTCATTGTCTTGCCCTGTCACAATATGTTCCCTTTTACCCCTTTGGAAACATGTTAAATTACATTTCTATTTATTTTATTTTTAAGCTCAGTGGTTGGTAATAGGTAGTTAAGAAGAAGATAAATATTTAAAAAGATAAGTATCTCTGTTTTTTTCTATTTCTGTCCATTTCTTCCATTATCCTTTCTGAATTTTCTGTATCATAATAGTATATAATTCCCTGTGTATAACTGTCTTAGTTAGGGTTTCTATTGCTGTAATAAAATACATAACCAAAAAGCAAGTTGAGGAGGAAAGGGTTTATTTGGCTTAAGCTTCCACAGAACTGTTCATCATTGAAGGAAGTCAGGGCAAGAACTCAAATGGGGCAGGATCCTGGAGACAGGAGCTGATGCAGAGGCCATGGAGGGGTCTGCTTACTGGTTTGCTTTTTTCGGGCTTGCTCAGCCTGATTTCTTATGGGGAGGTGGGGAGCACCTGTGCGGAGTTGGGTGAAAGAAGAAAAAAAACATGATGAAAATATATTGTATGAAAAAATTTTAATACAAGAAAAATCAAAATGCAAAAAGTACAGACAGCTAAGGAATGCTGACTGATGCAGTAGTCTTCCCCAGAGACAGGTGCATCAAGTGGTTTCTTTAATACGAAATGGTCAGCCCTGAAAACATGCTTACAAGCAGTATTATACAGATTGAGCTGGTTGTATTTTGTAATATATATATATATTATATATAATACATAAGCATGTATGTATGGCTATAACAACAATTAATGAAAAAGGCCATAAATTTAGAACAATAAATGAGTTAAATGATGGTTTTTTTTTTTTTTTTGCATGAATGACCATCAAGGGTTTTTGTTTGTTTTGTTTTTAATCTTGTGTATGCATTTGAAAACAATGGCATAGACTTGCTGGAAAATCTATAGTTTCAAAATTGCTCTTAAAATCTTCACTGAGTAGAAAGAAGAAACTAGAACCTTGACAGTCCTTACTGGTTTCCTGTATTGATGCCCTTGAGCTGGTTACTAGCTCCAGGGAGGACCAGTGAACTCCATTTTGTTATCACTTCTCAGTTCTTTGTACATTAGTACAGGCCTTAGTAACAGTATCCTTGACAAATGGTTAGGATTTTATCTTCCTTAGTATGTGTGCTACTCTGATGGTGTTTCCTGCTTTTCTAGTGTGAATGTTCACAAGTTAATGTTTTAAATGGCTGAGTTACTCCTGGGACCTTTCTCGATGTGAACTTACTGCATTATCAATAACTTTGTAGTTCCATGGCAGTCCTTTGTAAACTAATTTTTAACATGAAAATTCTAATAATTGTTTCCACTTAAAATATAATAGACATTTTCCTAACTAAAAAACTTCCTGTCTGAGCTTTTCAAAGGGAAGAACTGCTAACAAGCAGTCCCTGTAGGGGACTTGTTTTCTAGTTAGGGTTTTCTCTCTTTTCATCTACCTCCCAGAGCTACCTTAGCATCTCTAAATGAGTAATTAGCACTCTCCCTGCTGATTTAGAATAATGGCAACCTCTACTCAAAAAGGTCAGAATTTGAGAACAGATCATATTAGATTCTAACCTTTCCTTTGAAAAGCTTCATTCTTTAATTTTCACCAGCCTATGGAAAAATTAACTACCTTCATTTCCAGTATACTCACAGGAATAGGAAAATAAGACCAAAAGAACATTAAAATCAATTATTTTTCTTTAGATAGTTGGGTTTTACTGGAAGGATTAAGTTCAGTCTTGTACATATAGGCTTTATAGCTAAATTACTGTGAAAAATAAAAGTTTTAAAAAATTATGCTGTACTTGTTATCATCATGCAATGTTTATTAGATATTGACTTAAATATTTTATATATGAGTAAGAAAGAAATAATTTTTGTTTTATATTATATATAAATCCAAAAATACATTAATAATCATACATAAAACAAATGTATTATACATGGTTACTATTCAAAAATAACAAATACTTCTATAAAATGATTTACCTTGAAATTTATTAATGTGTCATGATTTCTACTATCTTCATGAATTAGTGCTGAGAAATTCATTTTTTCATTCATAAAAAAAGCAAGAGCAGTAACAAAAATAAACCTAGATTTTCCAAGGAATAATTATATAGAGAACTATACGATAGAGGAATGTACAATTTTTCTGAAAATTTCAGAGTCCAAGTGGATTCACCACATAATGTAGGAGTTTCAGGGTCCCATGTTGAGGTTTTTACTCTTATTAATAAAATAGTTTAAGAATATTCCACAGCTGCTAAATAAAAATGAATTTGGAAGCAATCATTCTGAGTGAAGTAAGCTAGGTCCAGAAAGATGAACATACATGATTTCATTAATTTGTGGATATCAGTACCATTCTGTTCTCTATGGGTATTCATAATACTAAGGACCAGTGAAGAGTATCTTTCATAGGAGGGAGAATAGTATGCATTGCTATGAAAGATCAGTAGGTATTATGAAGCAACAAGGGATACATTGTGCCTGGGTAATAGAAGCAGTGTAGAAGAGAGAAACTAAGAGGGATAAATATCACTGATGTCTATTTTTTAAAGAGGCATATTGAAACACCACTGTAGTAGTTTCTTAAACATATCTATAAAAATACAAAATAAAAACAGAAACAACAACAACAAGAAAAAAGATGTCAAAATGGAGCCATCTTACAAAGGGCAACAATGATTCTACTAGACAGCACAAGATAGCAAATAAAAAGCCCACGGCCAAGAATGGATTACTTATTTTGGAGTGCTGTTGAGTAGTGAAGTCCCAAAGACATCCAAATACTTCAGGTGGTTGGTTGACAATGCTACTGTTTACCTTCTAAAATATAATTGTAAGACTCTATGCCTGGCCGGGCGGTGGTGGCGCACGCCTTTAATCCCAGCACTCAGGAGGCAGAGCCAGGTGGATCTCTGTGAGTTTGAGGCCAGCCTGGACTACCAAGTGAGTCCCAGGAAAGGCGCAAAGCTACACAGAGAAACCCTGTCTCAAAAAAACCAAAAAAAAAAAAAAAAAGACTCTATGCCTGAAGATACCACACACTGGAATCACAAAACATGAACAACGCAAGCTAATACTGTCTTGAAACTTTATCTCTCCTTGCTACCTTATGTAGTTATGGAAGATGTGACCAGAGGAAAAAAGCAATAATCAATCTAACCCAAATATGAACACTGTGAGCTACAATAACAATTGGTCTGGCAAAGACATGTCCACTGGTGCAATAGGTACTAGAAGGATATAGAAATAATCAAGTACTTTTTGAATAAATTTAATTTCTACTCCATAGGTCACAGGCCCATGTGGAAAACTTACTACTGTTATTCTGTGAAACAGATATAATATTAAGCCAACTCCTAATGACCTATAAATATATACATAGATTATGGCATCTCTCAACCCACATCAGAGAAATCACTACAGTATATGGTGATCAACACAAATATCTACAATAAGCCAAGGCACAAATATTAAGTGACTGCAGGATGCTCAGCTATATATGTATGGAACATACATACCACACCTCCTCCTCCAAATTGTCAAGGATCATCATAGAAGAGCATGAACAAAGAATATCCAAGCCAGAGGTGGCAAATAATTACAAGGAAAGAGTATCTTCTGACACAATTGGTTTCTATGAATGTGAACTCATAACAGCTATGACACTCTGTATAAGACCTGTGCAGTTTGTAAAAAGACCACAGCCCAGCATGGAAAGGGGAGTTAGTCAAGAAGTTTTACCCCTCCCCAGGGAGATATTGGCAATTATCTGGCTGCTTAGAAAAGAATGGTAAGTTATCTCTAAATGTATAGCCTCTTTCTCTAGTGGACTGGAATACAATTAAATATTTGGGAAGTAGAAATTGGAGTTGTTGGAAGGAAAAAGACCTAGGTTAGAGGAGAAGGGAAATGTAAGCATCGATCTAGAAAGAGTTGAGGAAGGAATGTTGTATACAATTAAAACATGTTGTATAAACTTCTCAAAGAACTAATAAAAAGACAGATAAATAGAAGATAGATAGATAGATAGATAGATAGATAGATAGATAGATAGATAGATAGATGATAGATAGATAGATAGATATTTCCTACTTATCATGGTCGCTGGCAATCTTATGGGGATCCTGAGGAAATTCGAGATAATTGTCAAGTCCTGGGAAGACTGGCTATTACCTTCATTGATTGATACTATCTGTCAAGGTTCAGGAGGTCTCACTTGATCAAATCTGATCCATCTCAACTTGGAACAAATCAATAGCCTCTTGCTTCTTGTGGAAACAAAAACAGAGCCTCCTTTCCAAAGGATCATATCCTTAGACCCTAATTTTGAAGTTAAGATGCCTTTAAAATACATATATAACATACATATACATATATACATACATACATACATACATGCATACATACACGTGTGTGTGTGTGTGTGTGTGTGTGTGTGTGTGTGTGTGTGTGTGTAACTCAGAAGCCTTTATAATCAAATGTCTCTCTCCGGTTAAAAATCCCAAAGACAGCACAATCCAGACTCTCTGTAATTTTTATCTTTATGTGGCTTAATTTTTATATTACTTTTACTGTCTCATTAAAGACTTTATTTTTTAAAACTAGCTATTTCTTTATATAACTGCCTACACTCCTTTTCCTCTCTCTTCCAAGCCTACATACATTTTTATACATATTGTAAACTGTTTATGGAGTTTTATTCCATCTGAATTTGTCTTATTGTGAATCTGTAATACTTCTCTGACTGGGAGAGATTTTAAACTTTAATCTGCATAGAGACTTTGGCTGTTGACTCCATCCCCCTCAGCTTCCCAACATGGAGAAGGTTTACTGACAGCTCTGGGAGCCATACTCACCACTGACTCTGGGAAGCAGTGGGTCCATGCCTCCATCCAGCAATATGTAGCCTAGAAACTTTTTTTTTTGGTCTATACTAGCAAAAGCTAAATCCATCATGCAGTGCACTGCATAGCTTGGAGACAACTCTGTGTGGGAATCTGCCATGTTGTAGGTCAAGCCCATATGCCACAAATCTCATCACACTGTAGCTCAAGCCTGCATACCACAATGTCTCTGTATCACAGCTTGCCTGATAGACATAACTAGGAAGATGTTTTTAGCTCTGTTTTAGTATCTTTTTTTTTAACGGTTTCTCAGGTGTTGGGTGGAAATCCTTGCCCCATGTTGGGTGCCAAATGTAGACAGAAGTTTCTCTATCCCTCTAGGCCCCACAGTCCCATAGCCACTTACAAAATATTCATTCAGAGGCTTAATATTAATTACAAACTGTATGGCCTATGGCTCTAGCACATTATTAATTAGCTCTTATTACTTAATTCAATCTGTTCCTGTTATTTAATGTCTTGCCACATGGCTTTGTGGCTTACTGGTACTTTCACATCTTGCTTCTCCTGGTGGTGGCTCACAGCGAATCCCCTCATCCTTGTCTTCTTATCTCTTTAGTTTAAATGTACTGCCTAACCTTATTCTGCCTTACCATTGGCCAAACAGCTGTATTTATCAATCAATCAGAACAACATACAGAAAGACATCCCACAGCATGAGAGAGAGACTCAAAATAATGTTTGAGGACAATTGTATTAGAGTTTTAAAGAAAAAGTTCCACGGTAGGTATGTTGGATAGTTTTATGACAACTTGACCCAAGATAGAGTCATCAGAGAGGAGGGAGCTTCATTTGAGAAAATATCTCCATCAGATCAGGTTGTAGGCAAACCTATGGAACATTTTCTTAATTAGTGATTCATGAGGAAGAACCCAGCCAATTGTGGATGCTACCATCCCTGGGCTGTTCTGAGTTCTGTAAGAAAAAAGACTGAACAAGCCAGTAATCATCATTTTCTCTATGGCTTTTGCATCAGCTCTTGTCGCCAGGTTCTTGCCCTCCTTGAGTTCCTGTCCTCACTGCTTTTAAGGATAAAATATCATTTGAAACAGTGAGCAACAGAAACTCTTCTTTTCCCAAGTTGCTTTTGGTCATGGTGCTTCATCACAGCCATAGTAACCCCTAAGAAAGACAGTGGGCAAGGGATGAATCTTCAAAACTACTTGGAGCAAGAGAATGAGGAAGAGATAGGGGAAAACACACATGCTGCTTAAATGAAGTCCCTCTAGAGCTCAGTCAAATGGAGAGCCTTAGAGAAGTATGTCCAAAGTACCAGAGAAAGCAGGTTCTGACCAACATCCCAAAGAAAAATGATATAAGTGAAGAAAAAAATGACTTCAGGAGTCAGCACTCAGTTATGTGGGCAGACCCACGACAACCCCATGGGACATCAAAGGGATTAACTTCACTAGGGTGAAAGGTAAGTTATCTCATTAAAGCATTGACTATTGCTTGTATTTCTTTGACATGGCTTAAATTTAACTTTCATAAGAGGTTGTCCGTTGGCCAGGTGATTGACCTGCCCAAATGAATTTGCTTTTAAGGAGGAGACAATGGCATATCTCCACTTAGAGGTTGACCATGTACTTTACTGTAAGACAATTGATTATTTGATTAGCCAGAACATGTCTGTAGTATTCAAAGAACTACATAGAATGCATATTACTCTGATTTTTTTCTGCCCTTAAACTCACCATCTGCTTACTGTTTTATTTCTTCCAATACACTAAGTGATCAGCTGGGAATTTTAGGTTCCTATGGTATATAGACTGGGGCATTCTTTCTTATTGAAATTATTTCTTAGGTTAGAACAACTCTTAATTTTTCTTCACTAACATTTGAAAACTATGTTCCCTCTAGACCTGCTATCAAGTCATAGAGTATTATTTTTCATTTTACAGATATAAGAATGGAGACTGTACAGGCTGATAAAGTAATAGTCCATGATGGAAGAGAGGCAGACCACAGTTATTTCTCTTCCAGGTGGATACATTCTTCTTGTGCTTTGCTGCTTGGAAGAGGAGGGCTTGAGTCAGGGAAGAATGAAGATAATGGTCCTCTACACAAAACAAGGGCAAACTAGAAATCTTAAAGTAGGAATATCACTGTTCTTTGAAAAGTTTAAGAAGTACTATGAAAAAAGCTTGCCAGTTCAGATGTATTGAAACCTTACAAACTGTATTTATAAGATTAGATTTCATTTTTATAAAAAAGGGAACTTGTCGACTAGAGAGATTTTTGCTGTCTTTCCCGAGTAAGAAAAAAGTTAATGTGACAGAACCATGTTCCATTAAAAAGTGAAATTGCTGTCCTGTTCTGTGAAGGTAATGCTTAGAAGACAGGAATAAGAATGGCATAGTGTAAAATATTATTAATGTAAACATATGACAGAGTCCACTGTAGAATTTTCACTACACAGGAAACATACATACAACATGCTGATGAATTACCATGTAGGATCTAATGATTAATGGGCTCTAGCAAATAAGGAAGGCAACAGCAAGCAGCAATTCTTTCTAGAATGCATAGGAAAGCTGGGTGAAAGAATATTGAGTGAACAGGGCATATTGACATAGTTATGCATATTTAAAGCATATGTTTTAGTTGTGTTATATTTTGTTTGTGTTCTCAGAAATAAAGCTGGTTTTGAGTCAGAGGGTAGCAGACCAAAATTAACCATAGTGGTTTGGAGGACTGTAAAAAGAGAGGAGACAGGAGTAGTAAGGCGGGACTGAGAGAGGATCTCGGCCCTTTGGGACGGAGAAATGGTAGAGGTAGCAGGCATCTGGTGGCTGTTCCATGCTTCTCTGATCTTTCAGGATCTTACCCTGATATCTGACTCCTGATTTTTTATTGATAAAAATTAATTAGATTAATGCTTATTTTTTTTTTTAGTATATTGAATTTGATGTACCTACAGAGAGGAAGTTGAGTATGCTGTTAATGTATGAGTGCTCTTTATACACATACATGATTTGCATATACACGTGTATTAAGAGGCACATATACATTTCAGATTCATTGCTTTACTAAAATGATTTTAAATAGATATTAAGAATTATCAATCTGTTTCATTCAGACTTGTTCTAATCAGGAAAGTGATTCAAATTCTCACCTGTAGCATATTGCCCCTTTATAAAATATCTTTACATGTTAAAATGAGAATTGGAAATACATACACCATGAGGTATACTTTATACAGAATCTGACATGAGTAGTAGAGACAATTTTTCCACATAATCATTACTATTATTTTATAGTATATTGTAGTAAAGATATAGTTAGCAAGGTGGGACATGAAGTATGTGAGAAAGCTAATCTGTTGGTATCCAATACACTGTTTCTAAATAACTTTTTCTTCTGAATTAATGCTACTTCCAGAGGAAACAAGACACAAGCTCCTGGGGTTAATGCATTGTAGAACAAGTTAATTTAAATATATATTTATAATAAT
This sequence comes from Peromyscus eremicus, assembly GCF_949786415.1. Lineage (NCBI taxonomy): Eukaryota > Metazoa > Chordata > Mammalia > Rodentia > Cricetidae > Peromyscus > Peromyscus eremicus. The sequence continues at coordinate 45,611,821 of NC_081431.1, forward strand.
TATAAATTATATTTATACATATATGCATACATATATATACATATACATGGATACATATATATACATATATATACATATATATATATATATGGATATATCCATCCTCAGGACTGAAAACTTTGGAAGACCTAAATTTGGGACATGAGAAGAGATGAGCTAAAGTAAGGACACTGCTAATTTTGGGGGAATTGCTAAGACACTGAAAACTGGTTACAAAATACTTCCTGAGTAATAGCAGAGTGCATAAAAGCAGTGCTGCCTATTACATTAGAGATCAGGATTACTGTCAAGGAGCCAATCTTTAATTACAATAAAGAAAGAGCACTCAAAAGTGATTGTTCACATGTCTGAGAGCAAGTTCAACAACAATCTTATCCACAAAGCATGAAAATGCTAATGTTTCATCCTTATTATGGAGCTTCTAATGAAAAACTGAAAATGAAATAACAGGCCTTCATTCCAACGATAATGGTGAAGCTAGCATGCGGCACAGCGATATCACATTCCCAATTCAAGTTTCCACAAATTAATATTGCATTGTTGCAGTCCTCTGCAGGAATTGAGTGGCTCAGCTTAATAGACTTTAGGTAATATGTTGTACATATTCATAACGTTTGATGACATTTAAATTCTTTAGTTAAAAAAATGAATTTCTAAAACTATAATATTAAATGAATTGTCCAGGTTTTAGATTGGCATTCCTGGACACTGGAACTATAATTTATGTTCAGAAATTCCAAAGCTCTGTCTGGATTTTTTTGTTATTATTTTTGTTTTGTTTTGTTTGTTTCTCCATCAAATTTTAGTTGTGGCTTGTCTGAGGCTATAACTTCTATAGAAATATGTAGATTCCTCTTCATTAGATATATAAATCCTTAGCATAAAACCACCCCTGTTCTGTGCCCCGTTAAGCAGATATTCCTGTGACCAGAGTCTAGGGCAGTCATGATGTTTATCATTCAGTAAAATGCTTATCAAAAGCAAGGTGACCAATCATCCAAATAATTGTGATTGGACTTATGAAGACTGGTGTGATGTTGAGGTCAAAACATAAGTCTGATGCTAGTTTTAAATGAACCTTTAAGATTTGTAATAGTTTAAGATTTACAGAACAATTAATACAATACACTGCCTATGTTTCACTGAATTTTATCTATCAAAATTGTATATTATTAAGGTGTATTTATTAAATAGATAAAATTATATGCTTCAATCACATTCATTTTGTCTCACTGCAATATGTTTTTATTTTCTTTATGATGACAGTGTTCCATATATCCATGAGTCATCATGTGTTCTTAAGTTTCTTTTGTAACAAGTTCTAAGCTGTTTTTGTTTGTATTGTTGTTTTCTTTATAATTTTTAGTTTCATTGTGTATCCCTAGTTTGTCTGGAACTTAATATGTAGACCAAGTTAGACTGTAGCTCATAGAGATTCACCTACTTCTGCCTCCTAATTTGAGATATGAGATATGAGACATCACCCCGACATGTTCTTTATATATAATTATATATCTTTTTCAAATTTGGAGCCCTTATGAGGGAAACTATAGATTTCATTTAACTAGTATTAGTCTGATATTTTTCATATTATAATAGATGTGGATTTTTATTGTTTTATAAACTACCACAAACATAATGTACCATTTTTATCTCATCGTATAAACACTACATGCTAAGAACATGAAGTTAGGGTTGATAATCACTTTGAGATAGTTTTATCAGATTTATCCACTGTTAATTTACTCCTCTTTCTTCTAGTGTCCTCCTGGGGGGGTCACTATGAGATGTGCACAGTTAATTAGGAAACTACAGGTGATAACCTTGAATGCTAAAATTCGTTAACAGATTATGCTGGTTTGACTAAGAATGACCCCTATTGGCTCATATATTTGAATACTTAGTCATCAATGAGTGATGCTACTTGAAAAGGTTTAGGAGGAGTGGCTTTTCTGGAGTAGCTCTGGTCTCCTTGGAGGAAATGTGTCACTGAGAATGGACTTTAAGGTTTTAAAAGCCCAACCTCTCTCTTCCTGCTGCCTGCAGATCTGGATCTCAGCTAATTCTCCAGCACCATGTCTGCCTGCATGCTACCATGCCCCCACCATGACGATAATGCGCTAAACCTCTGAAACTGTTAGCGAACCCCAAATAAATGCTTTCTTTTTTAGAGTTGCCATGGTCATGGTGTCTCTTCACAGTGATAGAACACTAGCTAAGATACAGATATTTATATCATTGAACTCATTTTTTGACTTCTCTAGTAATTAATTTATATAACCATGGGATAATTTTTTGATACCAACTTTAAATCCAAGACTGTCTCAGTTTTTGATGATGTACATTGCCACAACTTTTGCCACACTGGAATTCTTTGAGTTTAGTCTTTTGTTTTGATGGCCTAGTACTATTTTTTCTTTTCTCTTCAAAGTAATACATTATTTCTGGCTCAAGCTTCGTATGTTTCCTCCCTCACTCTTATAATGGCCAGTTTCTTCCAGGAGACATTAGCTCCTTTATTGGAGAATGTTATCAGAATGCAATATCAAGTTGCCTGGGACTGTCAGTGATACTTGATATCTTTTGCTTATGAGGTTCTCTTGGCTGATACGAAAAGACCAAATGTTTGTCTGCACTGACTAATGCATATACCTGTATTTGTGCTTGTTTTAAATGTCATTATCAGTTTCTACAATAAGCTAACGCAACTTCATGTTCATATGTCATACTATAATTCCTTGTCTCAGGCATCTGTCTCACTTCTGGCTTTTGTTTTTTCTATCGACCTATTTTCCATTGCTGAAGAATCCTATTTTGACTGTTATCTCTTTCCTTAATTGCTCATTTGAGGTATACATTGATAGATATACCATAATCCTTAGTAAATGTTGTTTCTTTAGAAGATATTTTAATCAACTACAGCAAAGGGCTTACATATATTTTCTTTTTAATTTATGCTAGTGTGTGTGTGTGTGTTCTATGTATATGTACATATTCATAAATATATACATGCATGTGCGGATACGCACATATTTGGAGGCCAAGAGTTGATACTGGGTACCTTCCTTATATATCCTATATATATTTTTTTTTAACAAGATCTCACTAACTTTAGTGATTACCACTTAAGCTATGCTGACTGATTAGTGGAATCTAGAAAATGTCCTGTGTTTGTCTGCCCAACCCCATTACTGGATTACTGGGGTTACTGATATGAACTGCCACACTGAGCTATTATGTGTGTGCTAGGGATTCAAACATACAACCTCCTGCTAAGACCTTTACTTTTAATCTTTTTTTTTTTTTTTTTTTTTTTTTTTGGTTTTTTGAGACAGGGTTTCTCTGTGTAGCTTTGCACCTTTCCTGGAACTCACTTGGTAGCCCAGGCTGGCCTCGAACTCACAGAGATCCGCCTGGCTCTGCCTCCCGAGTGCTGGGATTAAAGGCATGCACCACCACCACCCGGCTTTCACTTTTAATCTTAGACATGATTTATATCCAGATTCATTTGCATCAGCACCTTTCTTACTCCTCTATGTACAATAAAAATAAAGTTAAATTGTTTCCTCATCTTTTACATCTCATATTAGGATCCATATATGGAAAATTAAAGCAAGATATATCTATTAGTTATTTTGAATTAAACTGACACATTTATAATGAGTTGCTCATATTGCCATATAGTCATCTTTTATAGTATCAAGAGATACTTTGTTTTTGTAAACACCCCTTACCCTAGGGTGTACCTTTAAAGCTCTGATTGTTTTCTATATTGTAATTATGTCTTTTGTAGAATATCATGTAATTGGGACTATGCATTATGTTGCCTTTTCTCACTATTGCGACAAAATATCTGAAAAGATACAATTTAAGGGAGAAGATTTATCCTTTTTTGTAGTTCAAAGGCACACATATCATCATCTTAAAAAAGTCATGGTAGCAAGAACCAACGACTGGCAGTCATATTACATCCAGTAAGGAAGTAGTGTGTAAAAAAGAAGTAGGACCAGGCTGTGTACCTTCAAGGTCCCAAAGACTGGTGATTTTAGTTCAGTTCCTGGGATTAATATGGTAGAAGAAGAAAACACATGCACACACACACATAAACAAATAAAGGAACAAATAAAGAAATAGACAACTCCAGAGGCACATAAAATATCTTTCAAAACAGAATTTGAAGAAGGTAGGCTATTTTCAGGCTTACCATGACAAGAGACACACTTCATCATAGCAGAGAAGGCATGGGGACAGGAGCAGATGGTCAGTTGTTCACAAAATCTCCATAGTCAGGAAGCAGGTAGAGAACAGGAAGTGAGGCTGGGCTATAAAAGCCTCAAGTTCTACCTCCAATAGCTCACTCCTTCTAGCAAGACTTCACTGCCTAAAGAAAGGTTCTACAAGCTTCCCAAAGAGTGTCCCCAGCTGAGTAACAAGTGTTCATAAACATGAACCAATAGAGCATATTTTATATTAATCTACAACACCTTTTCATACTTTTTTTCGTACTGGCCCCTTTCACTTAGCAGGGTATAAGTATTTCATATGACTTTGGCTTATTTGATTTCATTACTGAGTAATACTTCATTTTGAATATAATATATATCAATTCTCCTTCTTTAATCTTTAAATTGTGTTTATTTGATTGTTTATTTTTAATTTAGTTTATTAATAGCATACCAATATTTCTGTTTAATTGAAACTATGCTATTTTCAGTAGGGTACAACATAATTTTCTGAGATTTCATAACAGAGAAATCATAAACTGGGTGGCCTAAATTCATGAAAGTTCATTTTCTTAAAGCTGTGGGATCAGAAGTATCAGATAGGCAAATGTGGTGGCATACACCTTTAATCTCAGCACTTGAGAGCCAGAGATAGGCAGACCTCTGTGAGTTTCAGGCTAGCCTGGTCTAAATAGGGAGTTCCAAGATAGCCAAGACTGCATGGTAAGACACTGTCTCAAGAAAACAAAAGCAATATGAAACACTGCCACAACAACAATAACTACAACAAGTGTGAAATTATGGTATTAGGGTCATGGTGAATCCAAAGCTATAGTGGAGAACTTTTTATATATATATATATATATATTTCTCTTAGTGTCTGACGCTTGCTGACATCCCATGCCTGTCTCCATATGGTATTCTCTCTGTCATCTTCCATCATGTCACATGTACTGTTTACCTCCTTATCATTTCTTCTAAAGAAATGGCTCATTTTGTATGTAAAGCTCCTCATCTATATGACATCATCTTAATGCATATATTTTCATTTAAAAATCAATTTTTCTTTTTTAGGGAATATTCGTTTTTCCCAATTTGAAACATTAAAGAAAAATGCTTTTAACATTGATAAGCTGCCTGTGCCTATGTAAGTTCCCATGTAAATAAGACAACCTTTTGGAGTTATTGTAGTAATAAAAACTTCAATAGAGATAAGAAGTAAAATTATGTGTGTAATTTTCCCTTTAGATAGAACTCTTAGTCTAAGACTCATATATAGGTTATCAGAATCATATGTGTACCAGAGGTGTTGATATTTTTACACCAAAACACATAAAAGCTAAAACTGGGATCCAAGTAAAAAATAAAAATGAAAATATAGCAAACCAAGGTAAAAAATCATACTGTGATTTTTTTTAAACCACAATATGCGGGACCACTAGACTTGACATTGCTATCTCTAGCATTAAACAAATGAGGTAAAGTAAACCAAATTAATAAGAGAGCAAGAAGGAAAAGAAAGGCCAGAAATTGAATGACAGTTTCTATGTTGGCCTACAGTTTGCAGAAAACTTTTTCATCTAATGCACACACTTAACCAAAAGCAAGTAGATAGCCAGAAAAGGAGCCTTTTATGATGAGCAAAACATAATAAAGTTCACTTCTTAGAATACAAACCTATCCTTTCATAGGGTCTTTGCTCTTAAAAGGGTTCAATCTTCTGAATAAAGCTTTCAAATATTTTGGCCCTGAAAGAATATTTACCAACCTTTGACTCAAAGCCGATTCCATTAGGAAAATATATCTACACAAAGACAAAGCAAATAAACCATACATGGCTATATTAGTTAAAATATTTTACTTATATGTTCACAATAATCACATTCGTTTTAAAGGTGAGTGTTAAAAAATTTCTAAATAAATATAGTAATATTTTCTAAGGATAATGTTTGTAGAAAATACTTTCTGAAATCTGTCAATAGTAAAGTAACATAAATCCCTAGGCAAACAGATGGAGCCAGATAAAATCATTCTGATGTAACCTAGATCCAGATCCAGAAAGACAAACTTGCACATATTCTGTCATTTGTGGATGTTAGATTTGAATATTTAGATATGAGTATTTTATTTTGAATACTCATAAAAGCCTGGAGATTAGTAAGAGGCCACAGTGGGGGCAGTTTTCAAGAACACAGCGGTATAATGGGCTGATGGGGAAGAATGAAACAGGGGTAGCTACCTGCGGTCTGGGGTAAAAATGCAGTATAGAGAAAGGGATCTGAGAAAGGGGTAACTGACACTAGAGACATTTTGAAAAACTCATATTTAAACCCGCTACTCTGGAAGCTTCCCAAACTAAATATATACTGACATACAAAGTGACAGTTTTAATGGAGTTGCCCCATAGTAGTGTGATGATGATGATGATAACCATAATGGACACCAGAAGCTAACAAATAAAAATCCCAGTGTTAATAATGGGTTACTTCTTTAGGATATATTGGCTAATAAGGGCTTACAGACTCTCAAACGTTATATGCTATTGTCAATGGTTTTGAATTTCCTTTTGTACTTAATAGTATATCTAGTTTCTGAAGACATAAATACTTGAGTCCTAGAACATGGAGAAATCAAGCGAGCAATCCCATGGAAGTTTCATCCCTACAAATTAGCTTTCATGGTGCTTGAAAGTGCTACGTGCACTTATTGGAAATGAAAATTAATCGTCAATCTTACCCAGCTGTGAATCCTTTCATCTACAGTAATAACTGGCAAGATATGACCTCAGGTTAAGTAGCTGCACAGCTATTTTGGGAATAACCAAATACTTTATGAATGGATTTAAGGTCTACAACACATGTTGAAACCCATGTACAACAGCATTTCTGGACTAGAATGAACAAAAATTTTTGGCTAGTCAGGTCATAGGCCTTGAGGAGAATCTACTACTATTATTTGGCTAAATATACAGAGAGTTCAATGGAACTCTAATGACTTACCTTAGTGAATCTATTGACCTTCATCAAAGAAAATTCTTTTCACAGCAGAAGGTGATTAACACTCAGACCCACAACTGATGAAGATGCTGAGAATTCGAGACTATGAAATACTCATCCCTAAATGGGATATCTGTACCACACTCCTTGTCAATAAGTTTCATTTTGGAAGTGGAGGTAGAAAGAATGCAAGGGCCAGAGGCAGTGGGTAACTAAAGTGTGAGACTGTATGCCATGTACAACAGAAGAGTTATATATATATGTGACCTCAAAGCAGTTGTGGTATCATGTGCAAGACCTGTGCAAGCTCAAGTCAGACCAAATCCCAGAATGAAGAGGGGAGGTAGTATGAAATTCATATCCAGCTGAAGAGCTTTCTTAATCCATAGCTGCATGGAGAGAGAGTCAGTTTTGTTATAGGTGTGCCACTAGTAAGTTGACCAAGCAACAGCGGAAGAATGTAACCCAACAGTTATAGACAGTATGAATTAGACTTGACCTGGTTTTTATATTTGTTTGTTTTTGTTGATGTTCATGTAGTGTGGTATTGGGTGGGTAGAAATTGGGGACTGATCTGCGAGTGGTTTGGGGAGGGTGGTTAATGTGATCAAAATGGCAGGAGAGATGGCTCAAAGGTAAAGAGTACTTGCTCTTGCAGGAAACCTGAGTTCCATTCTCAGCACACTCAGGGACAATAACAATCACTTGGAATTCTAGTTCCAGGTGTCCTCAGTTCCTATTCTGACCTCTAGGTGAACCCTGAATGAATGTGGTTCACAGACACACACTCAGGCATACACATCTGATAAAATAAAATAAATGAATAAATAGCTATAAAACATACTATGTGAAATTGTCAAATAAGTAATAAAATTTATATAAGCATATTAAGTATACAATGAAATGTCAAAGAATATGCATATAAAGTAACTATATATATATGTAAACTATCTCATGCATAGTTCAATCATATTCTTTCCTAAATAAAATGAAAGGAAAAATAACTGTACAAAAGAGAAAATTTATCATACACACAGATTCAAGTTTCAGAACCTAAAACGTTCAGATTGAGAACATAAGGGGAAAAGGTATATGTCAATTTACAAAACAATTAAGGATTTATTAATTAACTTAAAGCAATTTTAGAAATAATGTTTTATATTGACAATTATGATCAATACCTAGTATTATGCTTAGTTTAAATCTTACATGTTTATTATTAATCATTACATTCACTATTAAATGGGCATATAATAGTGTACAAATTGGAGTATCATACCTGTGCCCATTATATAAAGGTCAAATCAAGGTAATTATCAGATATCTTCAAAGTCCCTCAGATTATGAATATGTTATTTTATTTTACAAAAGGAACTTTGCAAACATTAAAATTAGGTATCCTGAATGGGAAAATAATCAGGGAATTTCTGTGTGAACCCAGCATAATTGCATTAATCTTTTGTAATGGGGGGCTAGGGTGTTTTGAGAAACCTGTGTTTATTGAAAATGGACCAGAGACTTAATTTGCTGTATGTTTTTGGACAAAGGAGGCTGTGTCCCAAGGAACATACATTGTCTTTAGGAACTGACAAATAAAAGGAGTGAATTGTATCCTAGAGTCAATAAAAAAAATATTGCTGCTTTCAACATCTTTTCAGAACAGTATTTATGTATTTTACCTCTATGTGTGTTCATGCACATGTGTTTATTTTCTTACCTGGCCCATGCATGGAGAACAGTAGAATATTATTTTCACGTGTGTTACTTTTGTTTATGTTGCATTTGTTTAATTCTTTGAAGCTGTGTTACTGTGTCTGTCTAAAATACCTAATGGTCTAATAAAGAACTGAATGGTCAATAGCAAGGCAGGAGAAAGGATAGATGGGGCTGGCAGATAGAGAGAATATATGGGAGGAGAATAAGAGAAGAGAAGGAGAGGGGAAAAAAAGAGGTAGCCAGAGAAGGAGGAGGACTCCAAGGGCCAGTCACCCAGCTACACAGCCAGCCACGGAGTAAGAGTAAGATTTACAGAAATAAGAGAACGGGAAAACTCCAGAGGCAAAAGACAGATGGATTAATTTTAAGTTAAGAAAAACTGGCTAGAAACTAAGCCAAGCTAAGGCCGGGCATTTATAATTAAGAATAAGGCTCCATATGTGATTTATTTGAGAGATGGGTGGCAGGCCCCTTAAAAGAGACGAAAACAAACAACAGAACAAAGAACAGCTTTGCTGAGCCTCCTCTGCACCTCCCTGAAGCAGTCTCTCTTGCTGTTTCTGCCACTATGCTGCTTACTCATAGCAAAATGGCCCAAGAGCCTCCAATGCACAGCATACTGTGTGAGTTCCAATATTTCAGAGATAACACTACCTCATCCAGGTTTTTACGTGGGCCCTGGGGATTGAACTTGGGTCATCAACTTGTGTAGCAAGCACTTTACATGCTGAGCTGTCCCCCCAAGTCATGCAACAGCATCTTTATTTTCACTGAATGGGGTCTTTGTCTCACCTCTGTAAAACCACTGTAAGTGATTTTTTTTAAATCAATCTCTAATAGATTATAGAGAGTCTTGCTATGTAGTTCAGGCTGCCCTTGAATTTAGGATCCTTCTGCCTTTGAAATTGAAATACTGAGTTTGCTAATCTGCTGTATCACACACGGATATGCTTTTGTGGTTTTAAACCAAAAACTTTGTTTGTTATAGGAATTGCTATAACTTTTATCAAATTAAGTATATTCTTCTGATGTACCTATGTGCACTGCTGAAGAGAGAAATTAGAAACTATTCCTTTTTTGAGATAATAAAATCAATCATTAAATTTTAAATTTATCAATTTCAATTCTGAATAGATAATTGAGAAAAAATCTAGTAAATTAAAATTCATCATAATAAATTTATAATAACTTTTTGACTAGGGATTGCATAAGTCAGAAAAGATTTCAAAATTTATTAGACCATTAAGACTGTTTGTAGTTGGTATACAAATGCATGACCAATAGTACATTGTAGGAATGCAGATTTCTAGATTTAGCAAAATGGATATACAAAACATCAATGACTATGTGCAAGGGAGATTAATCTTCCCTTAAAAAACAAAAACAAAAACAAAAACAAAATGCACACACAAATCAAGGAGTTCCAGCTCCCCATTCTGCCTCTTAGATCACTGACTGTGACTGATGCAGCCAGCCATCTTTAGCTTTCCTGAAGAACGCATGTTCAGTTTCCTCAGTAAGAACCTTCCTTTCCCTGCTTATTTTCCAATAAGCATTTAGATGCTTCTATTTTCTTTTTTCCTCCTATAAATAGGAGGAATATCATCAAAGCGACTTCCTTTTTGAGAGTTCTGTGCAAGGGAATCCTGGTCAAGTTGCATCTATCTCAATAAATACTTTCTCGGTCCTTAGAAGTAGCAATGTCCTTAATCCCAATGTTCAGGAGACAGGCAGATCAGCCTGGACTACACAGAGACTTAAGGACAGCCCAGTCTATACAGTAAGACTACTTGTCCACCAAACAAAAAAGCAACAAACAAAAAGGTACTGAGATGCATTGGTTGGTAGAAAGAGCCAATCCTAAAACATATTTAACTCTCAGTACTCTTAATATTTGTCTCATCATAACAATAATAATTAAAAATTCACTTTGTTCATGGAACATGTATAGAATTATATTCTAAGAAAAAAGAGTTGAATGACTCAACTCTTTCAGAAGATATCAATAATATGTAGGTATTGTGCTCTCCTATGATAATGCAATTAATAAACCACAATGAGAAAAATAATGTTTTTGAAATGTTTAAAGAAAAACTCAACCTAAATGTCAAATAACAAATCATAGAATTCATTATTGATTATTTATCTGAATATTATTTAAAATCAGTTCTATCCTGCTGATTGCTTTAGAAATACTCTCTATTCTACATATTTTAAATGTTTAATAATGCCTGGCACAGTGGGGAAAGAAAGGTAGAGCACCTCACTTGTCACAGAGAGCAAAGTTCAAAAGATTTGTGTTTTGCACATTATCGTATGTATAGTAGAAAATAAAAACAACTGTAGAAAGAAATAATGCAAATTACTTATTGCATTAAATGATTTCCAATTAAGTAAACTGAAACCTAAAACTGCAATTCAGAGTATGTACCATTTACTCAAGGAATACACCTTGCAGTCAGCTTGTTGTTTATCTCCATGTAAATTGCTTTCCTGAGTGCTTCAACGGTGTGTATTAAAAATAAACAGAAACATAAACCTCAGTAAGCAAAACTTAAAACAGTGGAAACCCAGATTCAAATATTTCAGAAATTGCTTTTAGTCTAGTTCACATAAAATGCCCTTTAATTCTGCTTTATTGCATTTGGAAATGTACTCCAGTGTAACTATTAAAGGGATTCATAATAGATATTGAACTGAATAATATTGGAAGTGCTGATTCAACCATCCTTGTCATTCATGACATTTTATTAAGTTCTGGATGATTAAAAAAATAGACATTAGTCAACAAGCCTCTAGTTTAAAACACTCATTGATTTACATTTTCATTATTAACAAATACATTTAAACTGCTTAGTAAGTGAAGCTTCATGGACATTACCAAATCTCTCCTATTTAAAATAACAACCATTAAAGGATTAAACTAGTGTAAGAATAAATTCTCAGCATAAAAATGCACTCTGGGAGAATGAAAGCTTTCTACATGAGTATAATAATCATTGAATATCTAAAAGCCAAAAGGTCAAAAAATTTATGTTTAAAAATTTAAAGTGATGAGCAGTTGGCCTGAAAAGATGTTACTTGAAAGTTTTACTAAAAATCTTACATTTATTTTAGAGACACTTTAAATTTGCTAGAAAATTTTGAAGATAGTACAGATGATTCCTGTGGGCCACACATATTGTCTGGGACCGATATTTGTCCAATGTCTTTGCCACAATTAAAAAAAAAATTGAAACATTGTCCTTAACTAAAGTTCCTATCCTATGCATATTTCGTTAGATTGCTTAATATATGTATTTGGTTATATTACACCAGCCACAAGATAAATTGCATGTTATAGTCACATTTCACTGGGCTTTTACCAACAGTCTGGTTATACTTCTCTCCTTAAGGAAAATAATCTGCTTAGATATTTTAATTAATTTATATTTTTATTTCTAATACTATGTAAAGATGAGGATGATGATGGAGGCATTGCATCACATTAATAGTTCATGACATAAACGTGGCTTAGTGCTAATTTTAACATTCTTTAGTGGACTGAGTAGAGTCTCTAAGGCTACTGACTTGCTCACCTGTAAAGTTAGCTTCTATTCTTTTTTTTTTTTTTTTTTGGTTTTTCGAGACAGGGTTTCTCTGTGTAGCTTTGCGCCTTTCCTGGAACTCGCTTTGGAGACCAGGCTGGCCTTGAACTCACAGAGATCCGCCTGGCTCTGCCTCCGGAGTGCTGGGATTAAAGGCGTGCGCCACCACCGCCCGGCCTAGTTTCTATTCTATAGAGTGGGAAAGAGAAACACTCTGTAAAGTTCACAACTAAGGAATGACACTGTTCTCTTGACTTGTAGGGATGTGCACCAGAATACATTTTTTGAATAGATTATATATAAATCTTGTATTAGCCCAGACTTTTTAATATATTCAAATATTTGTTTACACAGGCATAGAATCTTTCTATTGATTTATAGTTTGGGTTGTAATATAATATTAGATTAATATGCTGTTAAGTTCTACTTCTAGTCATAGAAACATTTTTAATTGGACCTTCAGTCCTTTAAAATGTCTGTCTATCTATCTATCTATCTATCTATCTATCTATCTATCTATCATCTATCTATCTATCTATCTATCTATCTATCTATCTATCTATCTACCTATCAGCTATCTAATTTCCCATTGCTCTCTGTCTCTCATTGTCTCTGTCTTTGTCTCTGTCTCTATATCTGTCTGTCTGTCTGTCTGTCTGTCTCTCTCTCTCGTGTGTGTGTGTGTGTGTGTGTGTGTGTGTGTGTGTGTGTGCATATTATCAATTTGTAGCATGACAAGATGCTCTAGGATCATTTTACCCAACATCTTATTGTTTGTCCAAAGAGCCTTGTTCTCTAACTAGTAAATACCAATGGAATCCTCAGTCTCATGTGTGATAATTGTGCATTGTATCTCATTGTTCCTGCACCCACATAGAGGGGTATATGTTTGAGCTAATAACCATAAATCTACATATATTTGCACATGTCTATACGATCCATCTCTAGTTGCATAAGGAATGTTAATATGTATCCCTGTTGGCTAAACCTTATTGATCTGACATATATTTTTTTGATCTGGCATTTTTAATATACAGTTTCTTACAATTAAAATTTTCTTCTTATTCCCACAATTTGCAATGGTATTGAGGGCAACACATTTCTCTACTCAGTTTAAAGTTTTTTTTATGAATTCATAATAAACTTGGTTTCATGAGATACAATTTACATCTCAACATGAAGAATAAGTCTCTTGGTCATTAAGTTTTCACTCATTAAAGATTAATTTATTCTGTAAGTGTCTGTATTCTCACCTATGCATAGTGTTATAACACAATATTACAATGCCAATAGGATGTAGTCATGGCTTTAAGATCATCATTTGGCTTCACTTATTTAATTATCCACCGATCAACATTACTCTTGATAAGTGCTATGACCTAATATATTTGTATTTTTTTTTCAGAATGTCAGTTAAGCAGGATTACACAAATTGTAACTATTTTTAAATGATTTAACCATACAATGTATTCAACAGTCATCAGTGACTTCATAGTATATTTTCTTTTTCTGTGTGAATAATAAATATGATCCTGGGATAACGTATATTTCTTTACTGATATGTTGTAGGTTTTTTTTCTCTTTGCCTCTTTGGGGAGCCTTCAACCAAGCTCCCAAATAAATACTCAGAGTTTTATTCTTACTTATGAATTCCTGGCCTTACATGGCTTGTTTTTAGACAGTGTTTTGTTTTGTTTTGTTTTAACTTATATCACCCCATCCATCTTTTGCCTCTAGGCTTTTATCTTTCTCTATTCTATATAACTTTCTTTATTTCTTACTCCATGACTGGCTGTGTAGCTCAGTGGCTTGACCCTGATGTCTTCTCCTTCCTTTTCTTGCTCCTCTCTCTTCTCTTCCCAGATTTCTCCTCCTATTTATTTTATCTGCCTGACAGACCTGCCTATTCTTTCTCCTTCCTGGCTGTTGGTTGTTCAGCTGTTTATTTGACCAATCAGGTATTTTAGACAGGTAAAGTAACACAGCTTCACAGAGTTAAACAAATGCAACATAAAAGAATGTAACACATCTTTGCATCATTAACAAATGTTCCACAGAATAAATGAATGTAACATATCATAAAGTAATATTCCAAAACAAAATTATATTTTTAGTCTGGATTAATTTAGGGTTTTGGACAACATAATTAAAGTATCCATACACAATCAAAAGCAGACATTTTGTAACTTAAAATCACCTGGGTAAATACCAAGTGGTGTTATGGTGAATTGTGTGATACCACTACATTTGGACTTCAGCCTTTCTAACGGGGGCACATGTAGCTGGAAGTTTCCTGTGTCCTGCCCAGTCCTGCAGCCACTCAGATCCAAATAAACACACAGAGGCTTATATTATTTACAAACTGTATGGCCATGGTCTATGGCTCAAGCTTCTTGCTGGCTAGCTCTTATAACTAAACTCAGTCCATTTCTATTAATCTATACATCACCATGTGTTCTTTGGCATTGTCTGTATGCCATTACATGCTGCTCTCTAGATGACATGTTGGTGTCTCCCCTCAGACTCTGCCTTTCTTCTTCCTGTCTCTCTCCCGCATTTCCAACCTGCCTCTAATCTGCCTTGCCATAGGCCAAACAGCTTTATTTATCAACCAGAGCAACACATATTCACAGAATACAGGAAGACATCCCACAGCAGGCACTAGTATCTTATTACTGTCTTAATTGTAATTGCCTAATGTTGAATAACTTGTAATATATGTTATGTAACCAACACCAGTATATCTCCTTTGGTAAAGGTATTTTGACTACTTTATATTTGTGTTTGTTGATGGATGCCCACTAATTTTAGAAAGCATAACTTCTTGAAAAGATTATTCTTGAAGACTGGAGAGAGACTGATTTGTTAAGAGTATTTGCTCTTGCAGAGGACTGGAGTCTCACAATGCAGGTCAATAACTATCTGTAACTCTAGCTCCAAGGGATCTGACACCCTCTTCTTACTCCTACAGATACCAACACTCATGTACATATCCCACATAGACAAACCACACACATAATTTACAAATAAAATAAAATTTGGGCTTCAGAAATAGCTCAGTCATTAAAGCCTAGGCTCTGCTGTGGAATAATGCTTTTTTGCACTGGTTTAATAAAATGCTGATTGACAAGTAACCAGTCAGGAAGTATAGGAGGGATAAGCAGACAAGGTGAACTTTGGGAAAAGGAAGGCTGAGTTAAGAGACATCAGCCCGCTGTCTAGGGAGCAGCATGTAATGGCACACAGGTAAAGCCACAGAAAATGTGGCAACATATAGATTAACAGAAATGGGCTGAGTTTAAGTGTAAGAGTTAGTCAGTATTAAGCGTGAGCTAATGGCCGAGCAGTTTTAAATAATATAAGCCTCTGTGTGTTTACTTGGATCTGAGCTACTGTGAACTGGGCAGGACACTGGGAAACATTCAGCAACAAAATAATAAAAACAAAATAAGATTAAAAAGAAAAGTATTATTTATACATTAATTTTCTTTGCTTAGTGTAAAAAACATGTTGATACAGTAGTTAGTGGACTTGTTCTTCATTTTAACTGAATTTAATCTACATATGAACTTATATTTTCTGAACAATATACTATATTCACATTGACATAGACTGTAATCACATGACTTTTTTTGTCTCCCAATAGGCTTTCCGTTTTAGAGTTGAGTTTGATTTGCTCAATTTTTTGAAAGATATAAGTGTAGATTAGATAAAGGTTTAGATAATATAGATATAGTATTTGAGTGAGGTTGTTGATATCTAAGATTTTTATTCCATTAATACTGACTCAATCTTTAATATTCTGACTCTGAGACTATTGTATAACTCTCTTTATAATATCTTAGACTTTTAAAATAAATATTCTTTTACTTTTCTGCAGCTAGATTCTATGTGTACTTTTGTTTGCTATAAACCAAACTATTTTGTATAACAATAAAGTTGTTGATGCTGCAATTTCATTAGATAATTTGAGCTTATGGTCATGCAATTTTTATTTCATTTAATTTTTTCATATCACATTTTTTTGTAGGAAAATGATCAGTTGTTGGGGAAGAGAATATTTGTTTAACTTTGTAAAGATGTGTTGTATTTGTGTTGCATAATAATTGTTTAACTATGTAAAGAAATCTTGCATTCGTTTAACTATGTAAAGTAGTGTTGCTGTTTTACCTTGCCTACCTAAGGCCCTTGATTGGTCTAATACAAAACTGAATGGCCAATAGCTAGGTAGAGGAGGTATAGACAGGGCTGACTGGCAGAGAGAAAAGGTCATGGGCCAGCAAGTCAGATAGGGAGAAAGCAGAAAATCAGGATGGACAGTACACAGATGTGATAAATGAGTTTCAGGGCAGCACATAGATTGATGGAAATGGTTAATTTAAGTTTTAAAAAAAAGCTATTTAGAAACAAGCCTAAGCTGAGACTGAACATTCAAAATAATTATAAGTCTCCATGTCATGATTTGGGAGGTAGCAGTCCAAGAAAGCCTGCTACAAATTGTTAAGCTAAAATATTCATAACAAGAGGTTTTTGTATTTAGGATTTTTATATATTGCTTGCTCATTATTGACATCACATATTTTAAATCAATATCTCACTTTAAATTTAAACTTGTAGATAATTGCCCACATTGAACTCATATTTATATAGTAAAAACAAAAAAGAAAATACATTTAATTTGGGAAAGTGTCATTGTATAATAAAAACTAGAATATTAAATGCTGAATAGTTATAATAAAATCATGTCTAATACCCAATATATATTTTTATTTCTATACTTTCTTATACCCTACTGTATATTTCAATATTTTGTTATTATACATAAGGTCCACCATACTTTGGGAGACTCAGTTCTAGGAGGATAAAAATACTTAATGAAAATTCTGAAAAGTTCTAGAGTCCTAGAATTGGGAATGCAGTGAGTGCTTCTCTTATAGATAATTTTATTAAGCATTTATTTATTGTTTTCTTATTTTAAGGAGTGAATTACATGATGATTTTTATTTAAAATATAAGCTTATACTATGAAAATGTCTTTTCGTAACATATAATTTATAATTTTATATTTTTGAATATTAATTAAAATATTAATGCACAGCTCAGAATAGGAAAGATTACAAAATAAAAAAGACATTATGTTGACATTAAGGGATAAATAGTCTAAGATGGGGTAACAGCTGTACAGTTGTATTCCTTGAAAAGCAGGGAGTCTAACCATGAGACAAAACTGAAAAAAAAATGCAACTGAAAAGAACAGAGAAAGCCTTTACTCGAGGTGACAGCTTTAGCACCCCTTTCATTAATTGATAGATCATGGAGGCAGAAAATCAGTAAAGGAGTGTTTGACCTTAACACACTATCAATCAAAATGATAGACTTGACACTTAGAGAATATTTTGTTTGACAACAGAGAAAACACATCTTGTTAAAACTAAAAGAGATATTTTCCCACACAGATGAAAACAAGGCCCATTCAACCAATTATAACAAAATAAAATATGAACATTATATTTAGTTTTGTATGAAAGCAATGGGATTAAGTAATTGGAATATAAAAGAGAGGTCCTCTAAATAGTTAGAAACAAGGCAGTACATAATTCAGATCAAAGAGTTACTCCCAAGGAAAATTAAGATACTGAACAATGTGAATATGCTCATGCCTTATCATATTTTCTGTGACTCAAAGAAAATAGTAATCAAAGAAATTTATAGCACTAAATATATGAATGTGTATGTGTTGTGTGAGTATGTGCATATTTAGAAAGAAAATAAGTTAAAATAATTTTCCTTTTAAGTAACTGGAGAAAGATGAATTAAAAATACACAAAATTTAGAGAAAAATAAAAATATGTTAGAAAAGTAAATAATAAAGAAAATCATCATTATCAAACCTGATTAGCTTGGTCTTTTAAAAGATTAAATAAAATTGGAGCAACAGGAGAAGAAATGAATTAGTAATGTCTAAAATGAAGGGATGTTATCAATATTAACTCAACCCATGACTATTTAAAGAAAAATAAAAGAAACAAAAAAGTTTCACAAATTTGGTAACTTAGACAAAATAAAGTATATTTACATTACGTTAACTAGAAAAACTACAGCAGAAATACATTAGGTAAATAATACTATACTATTAAAGTTGTTGAATAAAAAAAAAATCTAAGATGCGTCCATTCAAGGAATCACAATGCCCAGATGACATTTTTGTGAAATTCTATCAAAGACTTAAGGAAGAAGTGATATCAAAACACCTATCAGAAAAGAGAAGCAAGGGAAGGCTTCCAGTCATGTCATGGAAACAGATCACATCCTACTATAAAAAACAGAAAAAAATTCTACAAGAAAGAAAATGTTTGGAGGGGTTCCAATGTCAATTTGTGAAAAAAAAATTAGAAATCTAATGACAAAGGAATTTTGTCAACTGATTAAGACTATCTAGAAAACCAATACACTAAAACAGCAAAGTAGGTCTTAATCTTGTATTTAATTATAAAAATCAGTGATACTTTCTTTTTAAACTGGGAGAATTCAGGTTCTCAAAAGACATTGGACTTTTTATTATTATGGTAAGACTGAAAGTGAATGAGAACCAATTTAGAAAGTACGAATATAATTGTCTGAGCGCACAGATAATATCATTGTCTACGTAAATAATGTCAAATAATCAAGTAAAACAACCCTGAAAAACTAAATAAAATGTACATCTCAAACATTTGAGTATTTTACATATATGGTGAATATTTCCTACAAAAGTCACTTTATTTGACACGATTAAGTATATGTACAATTTGCATGACCCAAAGCTCAATTTCCATAATATGACTGCAACATTTACTTTGATTATTTTTTTCATTTTCAATATTTCTTATATAAGCTTCAAAAAGCAGAGCAATAAAAAAATAAGCCATAAATAGAGGTATGAAATTAGTAGAGGTGTTAATTCCTTTCTTGAGAAAAAGATAGAAAAATTTCTCCATCACAGACAGGTTGTGAACATGAAGCGTTAACACAGCATGCTTGAAGAGCACAACATCTGCCACCAAGATCAATATCAAGTTTCTTATTTTATCAAGCAATCCTCTTTTATGTGCAATCATTTGATGCATGCACACAGTAGCAAATATTTGTGAGTAGAGCACTCATTCTTCAATGTTCAAATGGTATGGTTTCCTTTGACTAGTTATAAATACACTCTATAATCATATTATTACTTAGTATCTGAAACATTTCTGTCTGAATATGTTTATGTAGACAAATTCTGCGCAGTAAAAAGGGAAGAAAAAGAAAGAAAGGAAGGAAGGAAGGAAGGAAGAAAGAAAGAAAGAAAGAAAGAAGAAAGAAAGAAAGAAAGAAAGAAAGAAAGAAAGAAAGAAAGAAAGAAAGAAAGAAAGAAAGAAAGGGTTCTGGGTTCTGCACATTAAATACTAGAAGAATACTTTTCTGGATCTGAATTAATTAATTAAATGTAGGTAGCAATCTCAATACCTAAAATCTACTTTTAGAATGTACAACCGACATTTTATCTGTTCATTCTTATAGCTTGAATATGTGTGCTAGTGTCTTACCTATTGCTGTCATAAAATTCTCCAGTAAAAGCAACTCAAGGAAGAATGAATGGATTTTAGTTCATAGCTGCAGGATGTAGTCCATTTGGAGGGAAATTCGCAATAACAGGGAATTGAATTAGCTGGTCACATTGGATTCATTGTCAGAAGAAAGGGGCAATGCTTGCATGTTTACTGCCACCCAGCTCCCCTTCTGACATATGCAGTGGAATGTCACCTACCCAGGAAATGCTCCCATTTACAATTAAGATAGGCCCTTAACATCAACCAATATAATCAAGATAATTCCTCATAGGTGTGCTCAGAGGCCAATTTCCCAGGTGATTCCAGAGTATCAAGTTAATGACTTCCAGTAAACATCACCATATGTTCAACATATTCTTGTTAATTTTGTTGAAAATAACAAATATAAATTTTCGATAATAAATTTTAAATTTTAAATAAATTGTAAAGGTGTCAATGTATGTTATGATCTTTGGTTTTGTGCCATAGCTATATCAATTTATGCACTTACTTTTGGAAAAAATATCTGTCAAATAATAAATATGTGTTATAATAATGACTTAATTTGCATCAAAACAGTTACACTTTTAAGACAAAAAAGAAAATTTATTGATAAATTTCAAAGCATGACTAAAAGTACTATGCTTCTGATTTTATAATTCAAGTTCTCTATTCAAATTTTTTTCTTCTTCAAAATAAAATAAAAGAATTCATAAATCAATTTATGTAAATTTTTATAATCAATTGATTTTCTTGCTTTGCAATACCTTTCTAGTACTTCTAGCAGAGTAGACTATTAAGAAATGCATTTTCCAATTAAGAGGACTCAGTGATTTACATGCTGAAAATGTGGTGATTCTCACATTCCTGGCATTTCCCATGTAAGATTGGAAAAGGGGTACCATGTCCACTCAGAAGACATGTGTAGATAAATATATAATGTTACATGAGCAGAAATAAGAGGACACTGAACTGCTTCTGTGGACGAGTCAAGTCCTGCATAGCATAACACAATCAGCACCTGTGGGAAACTGTAAGCAGACCTTGTGATATGCTTTCAAGTTGTTTGCATATAATTTTTCTGCCACGAATAGACAGTTTAAATATAAATTACTTTACAAATTTAATTATTTTCCTATAATACACATATGGTATTCACTACTTTTTTTTTCTCCATAACCCAGTTTGACTGTGTGTGTGTGTTGCTCTAAAGAAAAGTTTGTGCTATGTCTCCACCTCAGGTTTAAATTCCTGCACATTTTCAAGCTCTGGATTCTCTTCATTAGAGTTGAGGAAGGATGTCTACAATTTAAGCACCGCTTTGTTTTGTTTTGTTTTGTTTCCCACATACCTTGCAAACTCAAGCATTTTTATCTTTGGTTTGAATTTTGTGAGGATCAGACAATGTATTTTGGTTGGTCCATTCATTCATCAACTAACTGAGCTTGCGCTTTTTTTTTTTTTTTTTTTTTTTTTTTTAGCATCCACAGGGCATGCTGGTTGATTATTAGTGGTTGATGTAAAAAACTCATCTTTACCAGATTGTTGGCAAGTGTTCGTGAGAGTCATTCAAAAATTGATGAAAGACAGTTACTGAACACAATTTCACTTTTAACAGATTCGTTTTGTTTCCAGACTTTTAACAAACTGCTAATGAAGAAAGCAAACAGGTGCTGCTTATTCAGTGATGCTGTCAGTGTATTTCATGAATTAGAGCCATTTTATCACACTTTGCATTACTCAGTCTCTTAATGGATCACATTAGGGGCAAATTCTACAGTTTCTCTCTTACTAGACTTCTTTTGTTTGAAAACGAACTTGATGTTACCTTTCTGTGTGATTGTTAAACTGGATATAGAATCTACATATGTAGTACTTAAATTATTTGATAAAAATACATGTAATATAAGTTCTTTGTATACATATATATATATTAGTGTTATGCATATATAATTATGTACCTGCATACATATGTGAATATGCATGCAATGAGCCTTGTTTTTATGTCCAGAATATAATAAACACTAAATATATCTTTCTAAAATTTAGAAAATCCTACATGGTAATAGATAATTTAAAAAATCACAGTAATTTTACTTCAAATACATTAGTCATTTCTTACACATAATGTCTCATAACCCCTTTCCACAAACGCTGTTGAATAATAAGGTACTAGCTATAGCTTAGTAATGCAGGATATTAAAATAGGTGCTACCTAGAAATAATGACCTTATAAGCACGTGATCCAGGATAGGAAATAAAGGAAGAAAACAAAGTATGTATTGAATCATATTAGATGCATTCAGGACATCCAAGTCTCAAATTCCGAGATTCTCATACCTAAGATTTCAACATCTATGGGAGGACTTGGTGATACACAAGTTTAAAAATTAGCAGCCTCAGAGGTTTTAAGTTAACAAGAGTTGGCTGAATTCACATTTCTGATCCAGAATTTTCTTCAGTGCTGTGGCTCATATCCAGAAATACAACTAGAAGTATCTGTTCTGTAACTACAGCTGAATGTGCAGGCTTGTTTAGGAGATATGTTCATGGGTCACCACATAGAATAAAATGAATAAGTGTGTTGACTGAAACTTGTGTCCATGAACATTAGGATTCTGAGTTTCACCAATAAAGTTACCTAAATTACTCAGTTACTAATTTAATAATTAACACAAGAATCTCACAAAAATGAGAAATAACTGATATCATGATGAGAGCCACATTATAAATGTAAATTTAAGAACCTTTGTGATAATTCCATATTAGGCTTATTATGGAAGTTATACTCATGTTATTAATTAAGCCAATAATAATATATTCCATATTCTTTTAAATTTTAAAAGAACCTATCTTGGCTAGACACATCAAATTATTTATTTTAACTAATAGCCACCAGATATTTTTGTATTGCATTTTGAATGAAATTAGTGCTTTTGTATTTCTAATTTAAGCATAATGTAAACATGTATACTTAAACATTCTGATATGCTTCTCAATTAAGAATTGGAGGTACAGAAAAGATTCTTGAAAAAACACTAGGATCCTGTCCTGGCTTCATTTCTATTTTCAAGAAAAAATATCCTGACAAAATCATGCTCATGGACAAGGCTTTATTTTAGCTTAGAATTATGTGTTATTTTCTATCACTGTGGGAAAATCAAGGCAGGAACTTGAAAAAGAAAGTCACATCACATCTAGGCAAGGAAAGAAAAAAGTGAATGCATGCATACTCATTTTCTAGTTCTCTTTCTCTCTCTCTCTCTCTCTCTCTCTCTCTCTCTCTCTCTCTCTCTCTCTCTCTCTCTCTCTCTCTCTCTCCATCTCCCTCTCCCTCTCCCCCTCTCTCTCTCTCCCAGGCTATGCATCCACCATTGCTAGGAGTCTTAGCTGGGGTCATCCTGGTAGATTTCTAGGAATTTCCCTTGCACAAGTTTCTAGTCAGCTCTTTCAGTGCTCTCTCCCTCCTCCCATTCCCACAGCCCCATCCCTCACGTCAACCCAGTACATACATGCATAAAACCGCTCATGAATTTATTCCCAGGTGATTGTAGGTTGTATCAACTTGACACTTAAAAGTAATAATCGTAACTTCCTATAAAAGTGCTTTTTTTTCTCTCAGATATGAAATTAAAAGCGAAGAGTGCACATGGTAGACAAGCAAGCCGCTGCTGAGCTTTCTTTCCAGCCCTTCAAGGGTTTATAGACATGTAGACATGTACACCTGCTAACTGTTTCAGATTCTTTTAAAATGCTATGTATTTATTTGATGCTAATATTTCTGCCAGGTCATATGAATAAGAGAAAGTGGACAATCAATTTTGGCATCTTTTATGAGCCAATCAATCCAATTTGATACTTCTGCTTTCATGACCCAATTATTTCCCACAATACCTCATCTAATCCTGTCACACTAATAGTAATAATTTAAAAATATTAATTTTGACAGAACTTAAATATTCAGCACAAAACAAAATTAAACACATATGCACAAATCACTCAAAACTAGTCAGAATAATATTTTTCTATGTAAATTATATAGTCACATTATATATTACTATGTATCTATAGACCATTCCACAAAATTAGATGCAATATATTGGTTTACATAAATGTGTGAATATAAACCTACTTATACATATTATACATAATACAATTAATGTTATTTTTTATTTTGTTGATGGAAGTATAGCTTACCCAAGAGAGTAATTACTTTATGTATTCTTGAGTACTGTAGTTAATGATAAGGTTTCAGAGACCTATGGATAGCAATTTCTCACATATTAGCTACTATCCAAAGCATTTAGATTGTGAAATGTCAAATACACTTAACTTTTTATGTTTATTGGTTTAGAATCCATAGATTTAATACGTTAAGCCTGAGTCTCCGACTCAAAGAAACAACATGGAATTGCTCATAATAGCCCTTTCAAATTAACTAAAAACCAAGAGGTTATGGAGAAATGACTCTTATGCAGTCACCTGGCACTATTAAAATTGTTCTGAACTTGGTTCCTACTGGTATTATGTTAATGGTATTTGTACCATGCATGGCAAAATTTCACCTCAGGATTAAGTTGTGAAAACAAAAAGTGGGAAAATGTAAAAAAAAAAAACTCCTTGTGTCCCTCTATTTGGCTATTGTACTCTAGAAAACCCAGATCACAATAAATTACAGTTATCACAGGAATCTCATCGGTGAAGGAAAGTCTGAAGCCCTGGGAAGCTATAGGAGAAACATGTTGTCAGAGAGAGAACTTGTCCCCTGAAAGAAGATTTACAATGACAGGCAGCCTCCAAGCAAGGACTCCACCTGACCAGGCTACTTAAAGTATGTGCATTTCTTCTGTTAGGACCCTGAATACGGACTTGAAGTGGTGATCCTTAGATTTTGAACTTTCTTCTCAGTTTGGACACACTGAATGCATTTTCTTTCTCAACTTTGAGCATTAAACAAGATAGTACTGCACTAAACATGATAAAATAACAGCAACCAAAACCTTTTTCTTAATATTCTTTCATTGCCACTACATTATAAAAAATAAGGACATATCAGTTGCATGGTGAAGTTATTAAAATAATCTAGAAATGTTTGAATCTGCTGTGTGGGATATCTTTCTGTATGATGTTAATATGTGTTGCTATGACTGGTTAATAAAGGGGGATATGATATAGAAATATATGATAGGATAAAAGGGTAGATTATTGAATCTACTTTTAAAGAGCAACAACTTGTTTAAAAATGTTTTACATTGGTATGGATTTTAGTTTATTGATACAAAATTAAAGTTAATTTTGTTATACTATATATATATGTATATATATATATATACATACTCTTGTTTAAGGTATTATGTTTTAAAGCTCATTTGAAATTGTAATGTATAATTAAGAAATATAGATTAATAATTAGTCTTCTAAAATAGTCAAACTTATAGTCATGTTAGTTAAGTTCTCAAGGTATACATAGATATATTTCTATTAGGTAGATAATGTTCAAATACTTCAAAGACCTAAAGACTATGGCATTTAAAATGTTTTAAAAACTTAAGACTTTCTGGACAGTGAGATACATCTGCTTCAAATTTAGTTCA
Organism: Peromyscus eremicus; assembly: GCF_949786415.1. Lineage (NCBI taxonomy): Eukaryota > Metazoa > Chordata > Mammalia > Rodentia > Cricetidae > Peromyscus > Peromyscus eremicus. The sequence continues at coordinate 45,637,505 of NC_081431.1, forward strand.
GGACCAATTTACTTCAAAGAGGAGTATGGGCATCAAAGACACTCCATATGGAGTTTATCTTCTTCTTGCCAAAAACAAAAACAAAAACAAAAACAAAAACAAAAACAAAAAACTAGTGAATTGGGCAAGAAACTACTCTTGCCTGGACTGCTGATAATATGTTATATAAACTGGATATACAGGACCCATAGGAAAGTGACCACTGAATTTGTCAAAAAAAAAAAGGCAAAATAGTCCTTCAGGTTTCTGCTTTGCAGAGAAGACTGCCAGACATTCTGCAGGACACAGGGAGAAGTGACTAAAAAACTCTAGGCCTATTGGATGAAGATGGATGCTCCAATATTACAGAGGAACTTTGGATGACTGTCCAGGTAGCCAGCTGCCTCTGTCATTTCCAGAATTTTGGAAGTTGCTTATAATGCATTTCCTGTTTACTTAGGTAATATTATATCCTTTTAGCTTCTTTAATGTAGTTGAAGACTAGATAGTTATAATTATAGTTTTCCTTAGTCATGATAAAAGATAAATTAGACATGAAACTTCAGACTCACAAATATAGGCTAGATAGAATATTTTCTTTAATTTTGTCAAATGCAAATAGACTAGCTATTATAACAGTAATGCTTGCTTGATAATTGTTTCTATTATATGTAATTTTACTATGTTAAAGTTGAAATCTTCCTTTTTGATTAGACAGAAAAGGAGAAGTGCTGTGGGATATCTTGCTGTATGCTGTGAATATTTGTTACTATTATTGGTTAATAAGAAGCTGCTCTGGCCTATGGCGAGTCAGGCTATCACCAGGCAGGAAATTCAGGAGAGAGACAGGAAGAGGAAGGCAGAGTCAGGAGTCACCAGCCAGACACAGAGGAAGCAAGATGACAAGGCAGAACTGAGAAAAGGTACCAAGCCACGTGACTAAACATAAACATAAACAAGAATTATGGGTTAATTTGAGTGTAAGAGCTAGTCAGTAATAAACCTGAGCTAATGGCCAAGCTGTTATAAATAATATAAGCTTCTGTGTTTACATGTCCAAGCATCTGCAGGAAGGATGGGACACAGGAAAACTTCTGGCTACATGAATCTACATGGATTTTTTTTTTTTACTTTATATTTTCCAGACATGAATTCTAGTCAGCTGTAGATATTGTAAATATTTTCTCCCATTCTGTGTCATGTCCTTCATTCAGTTCATTATTTTTTTCCTGTACAAGATCTATTGCAATTGATATCATTGAATTTTGATTTTTCTCTTGTTTCCTGTACTTTGTAGAATTCCTTCCAAGAGTCCTCACCTGCCTTTTGTTTGCCCACAGGTTGAACATTTATATGCAAATCTAATTAATTTTAACTCTTTTTAATTGATGAGAGACAATGGTTCTACTTCATTCTTCTGGATGTGGACATTTATCTTTTGTAACACAAGCTATTGAAACATGTATATTTTTTCAGTAATTACTGTTAGCACATTTGTTAAAAACCAGATAGTTATAGATTAAATTATAGATAAATATAGATTAAAATATAGATTTGTTAAAAACCAGATAGTTATAGTTAAATTCTAGGCTCTCCATTCTTAATCATTGTTCTCTCTCTCTCTCTCTCTCTCTCTCTCTCTCTCACTCTCACTCTCACTCTCACTCTTTCTCTATGTGTGTGTATTTATGCCTTCAAAATGCTATTTTGATGATATGTCATTGTAATATATTCTGATAGATATGCCTTCAAAATGCTATTTTGATGATATGTCATTGTAATATATTCTGATAGATAATTTCATAATATTTCCTGTTTAGTGTTTTGATCCTCAGTTGATTTTGCTATTGAGTTTGTTTGTGATTCTCTGAATGTGATTGTAAGATTGTTTAGTTTGAAATTATGTTCTTGGAAACTTGACAGAAATTACATTGACTATCTAGATAACTTTGAAGAGTAGAGACATTTTTACATTGATTAATTTTAAATTTTATTTTATTTTATTTGTGTGGGTGTTTTAGTCTACCTGTATGTCTGTGTGCCACTTGCATGCCTGGTGACCTCAGAAGCAAGATAAGAACAATGTATCCCCAGGAAATGGAATACAGATGGTTGTGAGGCATGAGTTTTCACATTGATTCTTATAACAACAAACATAGGAGCCTTTTGATAATAAGAAATACATTTATAATATTTAAGTGTTGATAAAAATTTCAGATTTATACTGAGGTTTAGAGTAACAGGAGGAGAGAGAACTAAAGAATTTGAACACTGAGTGATACATTAGATGGCATGATGTTCATATAAAAAACAGAATCACAATGCATAGGATATAATATTAACAATTTTAAGAATTTCATTTCTTAGAAAGAATATATTTAAGCCGGGCGGTGGTGGCGCATACCTTTAATCCCATCACTCGGGAGGCAGAGGCAGGCGGATCTCTGTGAGTTTGAGGCCAGCCTGGGCTACCAAGTGAGTTCCAGGAAAGGCACAAAGCTACACAGAGAAACCCTGTCTCAAAAAACCAAAAAAAAAAAAAAAAAAAAAAAAAAAAAAGAAAGAAAGAATATATTTAAAAAGCATATCTATCCTTGGAGACTCTATCTCTTGGTGCATATCCAGTTTAGCTCTTTCCTACTAACCCTCTCAGGTTTCTCTTCTAGTCTATTTCCATTCTTTTGTGTCAGCGACCAATCTGCAGAAATATTTTCTATCAGGGATCTCTAGTGGCCACATTAGACTGGGACTGAGGTAGGTGACTTTTACTTTGCTCTGTATATTTTATTATCTCTCTAGACTTATTCTTAATCCTGTAGCAGCCTGCTTGTAGGAGCTCCCCTCGCAAGTCAACTTTCTTGAGACTCCTCTTTCTGGTTCTGACTCCAATCTGTAACCCCTAGCCCTTTCCCACAGCTTCTCCAACCATTTCCTCCTAGCAATCTCCATTCTATTCTGTTCCCTACCCACCTACCAATGCACAGAAACAATCTCTAGTAGGGACCCACACAACAGCATAATTGCCATGGACATATACAGGTCAGCAACAATCCAATAGTGAAACACTCACCTAAGAAGACAAGACAAGGTATTAACACCAAAAAAAAAAAAAAAAAATCCTCAAATTTCCTAACTCCAGATCCCTGTATCCTAGCACTAAACCTAAAACATCAACAGACAAGACAGTATGTCTCTACCAGAAGCAAGTAACTCTCCTGCAATATGCCCTGGTAAATGTAATATAGCTGAAGCAAAAAAAAAAAAGACTTTAAAATAACAATTATGAATATGTTCAAGGAACCAAAAGAAGATATTAATAAATCCCTTAATGAAGTCAATAAAAAAAAAACTTGAAGCAATGAGGAAAACAATTCAAGATGTGAAAGTATAATTTAAAAAGAGGTAGCATCACTAAAGGTACCCAAATTGAAATAAAATTTGAAATTAAAAATTTAAGGAAAAGGGTAACTTCTTCAGTGAGTCTGGACAGTGCCACAATCAACCATTTAATGCACAGTCCACAAGAGCAAATGCATAAGACCTAGGTAATAGCTTTGATGGAGAAGACAAAGCATGCAAAGTAAATCATGACCTCTTTAAGCATAACTTTTATAGATTAGAAAAGCTTAAGTAAATGTGTCTGATTACGATACAAAGGAAACCCTGTGGAAACAGCAGGGTTGGCTATAGACTTTTCCTGTTGCATGTATTATGTGCCATGAACAGAATCTGTATCCAGGTCTTTGTATGAGCTTCTCAAAGAAGGTTCCAGTATCACTGGTAATGACATTTTCGCTTGAAGATTCAACTTTGTTTAAAAAAGAACAAAAACAAAGACAAAAAAAAAACTCTTTTGCCCCATAAAAAAAGGAAAACTAAGGAGTAAGTACATAGATTATGAGACATAGGAAAGAATATTTCAGGTGTTAAAGACAAGTTAGAAAATAAATGATAAATCTAAAAATAAAAAAAAATCCAGTATCAAAGCATCAAGACAATCCGAGTCACTAGGAATAAAACAGTCACTGAAAGTTCTATAAACCTAGGTCAAAGACATAGAAATTTTTTTAGCAAAATTATGGAAAAAAATTACTCCAATGTAAAGAAGGAGTTGCCTATCAAGGTACAAGAATCATACAGAATACTAAATAAACAGGACCAGAAAAGAAGTTCCTTGTGACTCATAACAATCAAAGCACTAAATGAAAAGGATAAAAAAAATTAAAATCTGCCATGGGCAAAATAACAACCCAAAAAACAAAACTATAACATATAAAAGCAAGACCATTGGAAATATCAGTTGAGACTCTAAAAGCCAGAATAGCCCAAATAGGTGGATGTTCTTCAAACCTAAGAGGCCACAGAAACCAGCCTAAATTACTGTACTCTGCAAAACTGTCATTCACAATTGATAGATAAACAAAAACATTCCATAATAAAACCAAATTGAAGAAATTTCTATCTACCAATCCAGCTCTATAGAAGGCACTAGAAAGGAAACTCCAGACTGAAAACATCAACAGTATACAAGAATTCACAAGGAATAAATTATTTCAGAACAATATATCAAAGGAATGTGAAACATATATAAAAAACCAAAATAACAAGAATCAATAAACACTGTTCATTGATATAACTCTCAATGTCAATGGTCTTAATACTCCAATAAAAACAAAAACAAAAAGTAACAATTTGGATTAGAAATAGGATCCATATTTCTGTTGCTTCCAAGAAACATACCTGAACTTCAAACATAGACCTCAGGATAAGAGGATGGAAAAGCAAATAGAACAATGAAGCAAGCAGAGGTAGCCATTTTTAATCTCTGAGAAAATAGACTTCAAAGAAAAGCTAATCAGAAGAGATTGCATAGAGAAAGACACTACATAGTCATTAAAGGAAACCTCTGCCAGAGGACATCGGAATCCCAAACATTTATGTACCAGATATTAGGACACATAATTTCATAAAAGAAACACTACCCAAGTTAAAATAACATCTTGCGCCTCACACAGTGATAATGGGTAACTTCAGTACCTCTCTCTTGAGGATAAACAGGTTATAGAGAAAGAAAAATACTGAACAGAGAAATGTTATGGTTCAATAAAGTCATAAAGCAAATGGTCCTAGCAGACATCTACAGACCATTTCATAAAAACACAAAGAATATACTTTCCTTTAAGAGGCTCATGGAACTTTCTACAAAATTAATCACATACCTGAACACAAATCAAATCTCAACAGATACAAGAAAATAGATAAAACACCTTGAATCCCTGGGTTCCAGCTGGAAACTGAACTACTCACTACCAAATGAAAAGTGGATGAAGGCAGGAATCAAAAAGGAAATTAAAACATCTTAGAATTGAATGAAATGAAAACAGAACAAACACAGCCTATGAACACAATGAAGTCAATTCAAGAAGCAGGTCAGAGGACTAAGTGCCTACATCAAAAGTTGGAAGTATCACTCATTAGTGACTTAGCAACATATCTATAAGATCAGAATAACAGCAGAAATAGCATCCAAAAAGATGAAATGGCAAGGAATAATTAAGCTCAGGGCTAAAATCAATGAGATGGAAACAACAAAATAATACAAAGAATCAATGAAATGAAGAGTTGGTTCTTTGAGAAAATCAACTTGATTGAACAACCTCTAGCCAAATTAACTAAAAGGCAGAAGGAGAAGATCCAGATAAACAAAATTAGAGATGAAAAAGGGGTTATAACAACAGACACCAAATAAATCAGAAAATCATAAGGGCAAGCTTTAAAATTCTGGACTTTATCACACTGGCAAACCTGAAAGAAATGGATGAATCCCTTTGATATATATGACCTATCAATGATAAATAAGGATCAAATAAGTAATTTAAACAGACCTGTGACCCCTACTGAAATAGAAGTAGTAATGAAAAGACTACTAGGCCCCCCCAAAAAAAAAAATTATCAGGGTCAGAAGGATTCAGTGAAAAATTCTACCAGGCCTTCAAATAATTAACTCCATACTCCTCAAATAATTTCATGAAATAGATGTTAAAGGAACATATCCTAATCATATTTGAGAGAAATTCAAAGCATTTCAGTTTAAATCAGGAACAAGACAAGAATGTCCATGTTCTCCATACCTATTCAATATAGCACTTGAAGTCTTAACAAGAGTGATAAAACAACTGAGTGCTGTGGGATGTTCTGTATGGCAAATGTGTTGCTGATTGGTGAATAAATAAAACACTGATGGGCCATTGGCTTGGCAGGAAGTATAGGCGGGACAAGAAGGAGAATAAAACTGGGAAGTGGAAGGCTGAGTCAGAGAGACACTGCCAGCCGCCACCAGGACAAACAGCATGTGAAGATGCCGGTAAGCCACGAGCCATGTGGCAATGTATAGATTTATAGAAATGGATTAATTTAGGTTGTAAGAACAGTCAGCAAAAAGCCTGCCACGGCCATACAGTTTGTAACCAATATAAGTCTCTGTGTTTACTTGGTTGGGTCTGAGCGGCTGTGGGACTGGCAGGTGAGAGAGATTTGTCCTGACTGTGGGCCAGGTAGTAAAACTTTAGCTACAACTGAGGGAGATAAAGAGGATACCAACACACACAAAAAAAGAACTCAAAATACCTTATTTTAGGATAATAAGACTTTATACATGACAGAGAAGAAAATCTCTACCAGGAAACTTCTATACCTGAAAAATACCTTCATTGCAGTACATGATACAATTTTACAGTAAAATTAGTAGACTTCATGTATACAAATGATAAATAGACTAGAGAAATCAGAGAGACAGTATCTTTCACATTTAACTTCAAAAAATAGCTTGAGATACTTGTAACACAACAACTGAAGACAATAAAGCCTTTAGGACCCTGTAGAAAGTAATTGAAGAAGATAACAGAATGTGGAAATGTCTCCAATGTTCATGGATATGTAAATTAATATAGTGAAAATAATCATCCAAAAGCAATCTACAGATTCAATACAAAACCTACCAAATTCCAACACAACTCTACACAAAAATTAAGGAAAATATCTAATTCTGGAGATATCATCATACCAGACTTCAAGTTGTATTATAAAGCTATTGTAAGAAAAACCTCATGGTATTGACATAAAAGCAAATACATTGGTCGATAGAATTGAATTGAAGAACCATACATAAGTCCATATATCTATGAACACTAGATTTTTGAAAAAGAAGCCAAAATTATAGAATGGAGAAAAGACAAATGATGTTGGTCAAATACATGCTTACATATAGACAAATTCAAATACATCCTTATTTACCACCTTTCATGAAATTCAATTCCAAATAGATCAAGAGCTTCAATATAAGACAATATGACCTAAATGTAATAGAAGAGAAAGTGGGAAATAGGCTTGGAACAATATTGGAACAATATTGGAACAAGAAAAGATATTCTGGACAGGATACTGATAACCCAGACATTAATACCAACAACAATTAAATAAGAATATCATGCAGTTGGGAAGCTTCAGAATATCAATGTATACCATCATCTGGGCAAAGCTGCAGGATATAGAATGAGAAAGATCTTTAAAATTATTTATCTGACAGAGGGTTATTATCTAAAATATAGAGAATAAGAACAATGACAACAATACCTGGACATCAAAAACACAAACATCTCAGTTTCAAAATGGGGTACAGAAATGATCAAAGAGTTATGGAAGATGAAACACAATTGGCTAAGAAACATATAAAGAAATGTTAAACATCATTATCCATCAGGAAAATGCAGATTCAAATATATTTTGAGACTTTAATTTGGTCATTCAGAATCAGCAATAATAGGATAACTATAACCAAAAAGTGAGACTTGGATAATAAAAAGTTAGAAAATTGAAGAAGGAGGTTGAAGAAGATACTAGGACATGGGAAGATTCATATAAAATAAATTACAGCATATTTTTGGCTCAGAATTACTGAAAGGGTAATACTTTTCCATTGCTGGTTGAGGTACAAACCTGTAGAGCCACTATGAAAAATGGTGTGGTGAGGTAGTTCTATCCTCAGGAAACTAAGGACAGAACTACCACAAGATCCAGCCATACCATACTTCTGTTCAACATACACCCAAAGCACTCTACATCCTACTACATGGATACTTACTCATACATGTTCATGGCTACTCTATTAATAATACTTAGAAATTTGAAGCAGCTTAGATACCCATCCACTGAAAGAACAATGAAATTGTGGTACATTTATATAACAAATATTGTTGAGCTTTCAAGAGAAATGAACTTATGAAATTTATATGAGAATAAAAGGAACTAGAAAAATAAAACCAACCTGAGTGAGTGAGGTTTACCCAAAAGATAATAATATTATATATTTTCTTTTATAGGAGGATATTTGCTTTTAAGTCACTGATATATGAGCTACAATCTGAATAACCACAGAGGTTAGGTACCTCATTAAGGACTAGGAGTTAGGGGACAAACTACCAAGGAAGGAGAAATAGACTGTCTTTATGAAGAAACAAAGGGGAAACCAGAAGAGGAGAATTAAATGGGAGTGGGCAGGAGATAAGGTTTAAGGAGGAATATAGGTAGGAACAACTAATAGTAAAGGCCATTGCAAAAACATTTAGAAACCTACTATTGTAGAAGCTTCCTCAATACACACACACACACACACACACACACACACACATTTCACACACATACACACACACATTTCACATATATATGTGAAATATATATTAATGAATATATATTAAATATTAAATAATTATAATATAAAATTAATGAAATATATATTAAATGGAATCACCAAATAATAGGAGAGATAATGTTCAACTAAGATAGCTTAAGCCACCAAGTAAAACCTCCAGTGCCAGGAATAGGTTATATCCTTTTATGTTTTGGGACAAATGGCCTCCATAGAAACCTCAATCATCACAGGCTATTGCCAAAGCTATTAGGTTACTCCCCCACAACCTGATAGTAAGGGTGTATTGTTTAAGAACACAGTTGCATATATCATAGAACACACAGAAGTTGAACTGTTAAGTAGAAGCTTCACACCTACTGACTACTACTAATTATAGTGGAAGGCATGCTGTACATTAACATATGAAAGAGGTAATCATCAATATCTCTAAGCTACAAACCCTGCAACCTACAATAGTGACCTTCCTGCAAGAGATATTGGTGCAATCATGGCACAGATGTTATGGGAGTAACCAACCACTTTCTGCTTGAAGTTAAGGCTGATACCATCATATGGAACCCACACCTGACACTGCTAACATGGTCACGATCCTGAGACTAAATAGTCATGGGCCTAGTGGAAGACCCAAGATTATTGTTCATTTGAATGAACTCTTTATGACATACTTGTATATCCACACCACAGAACAGTGCCTCACTGAGCACTATCAGAGAAATCCTTGCATTGAGAACTAACAGAGTCCAACAACTAGAAAATGTGGAGAATGTTAGAGTCTTTGGAGCACTCAGTACTAAAACATGTTTTCATCAAAGTACTACCTTCATGTCCAATGGAGCTATGTGGAAGAGGAGGCAGAAAGACTGTGAGAAAACTGGTTGTGGTCACACATGCCTTTAATCCTAGCACTAGGGATGCATTGACAGGGATATCTCTATCAGTTTGAGGCCAACATGATCCACATAGTGACTTTCAGGAAAACCAGGACTACATAGAGAGACATTTTCTCAAAAATCAGGAAAATTATCCAAGATTTTAAAAGCCAGAAATGATAGACAACTTCCAGAAAACAGTGTCTTTCTGACACAAGAGGAACCATGAACATATGAACTCACAGAGACTGTGGCAACATGCACAAGCAAGGTCTGCATGAATACAAAACATTCTACGTCTTAGTACTGAGAGGTGAAAGTGGACACAGGTTTCCATTTTAGCCAAGATGATATGTACAAGGGATGTCTGCTTGCAATGGAAAAATCAGCTTTATCCAGTGGAAAGTCATTGAGTATATTGACAATACACTTCACGTAGGCTCTATGATCAGGAACAGTTGGCCATCACAAAACAACTCAATAGTATTTTTGTAGAATTATTTTACATCATTATTACTTGGGTATTCTTATTCTTCCTGATATTTTTCTTGTTTATTTTCATTTCTACTTTTGTATTGTTTGGGGGGAATTTTATGTGTTTTTCTTTTATAGAGGGGAAGAGCAAAAAAGAAAATAAAGTGGCGTGGGTGAATAGGGAGGTGGGTAAGATTTGGGAATAACTGAGCTGGGGTGGGTTGGGAAACATATCCAAGGTATATTTCATGAATAATTTTCAATTAAAAGAGTTAAAATTTCATATGTACTTTGATGCTAAGCTTATTACGAATTAAATAAAAATAATTACATTCATTAGTTATTTAGACATTTATTAATATATTAATATTTACCTATCTACATATTTTGGACAATAATTCTAAGTAGAAAATAAAAAATGAAACAGTGAGTAGGCACTGTGAGAAAAATATATGAAGTGGTGTTTTTATTTGTTAGCTAAAGATATAAGCTGTGTAGGAAATATAAGATTGTCCTATTAGACAGAAAAACTAGGTTTTTTTTGCAGATGGATGAAACAAATTATCATGTATCATATGAGCAATAGTTTTTGTGTAATACAAATACACATAGACCTTGTTTAGATTTTAGCCTTTCATTTTTTGCTAACTTTCAACTATAAAGGTGAGAAAGCAATTAGAAATTGATAAAAAAAGTTAGCTAGGAATATATTTTCTTAGAAGAAAGATGAAATAATTTTGCTTGGGCACAAATGCATACAATATTCATATGTATTATCGAGCCTAATATTTCAGGATGCATAAGAAAGTAAATTGCTGTTATACTACTTTGCCAATTTCATTGTGCAGGAAAAGCACTATTTTTGTAAACATCCATTGTATTAATAAAACAATAATATAATAATTTATAGACCCTGATATTGTAAACTTCACTTATAGAGTTACACACATTTTTTTTGCATTTGCCAGTAATTAATTCATTTAGATCATAAAATAATTGCAACAACTAGATAATTTGAATGCCACACCAAAGTCATAAGTTTATGTTTGATAAATGTAAAGGTGGAAATAGAGAGAATATGCTCCTCCACATTCCTGAAAATCCAGAAAAAAAGACTTGTTTGATTACTGCAGAAAGATATGAGAACTGTGGAAAGGCAAGAAAGGACCACAGTCAAAAGTAGAAAGTGAGAAAACAGACATCCAGAAATGCTGAGTGTTAGATGTTCAAAGTAAATAAGAGAGGTACTGAATGGAGTAGAAGTCAAGAAAAGCCCACAGTTCCAAGATTTGGGGGTCACAAACAATGAAGAAAAGATTGACGACCTTGAAACCTCCTAAAAAACTCTACTCCTTCTCATAAGGTCCTAGTCACAAACCTGGGCATTAGTCTGACAAAAGTATAGTGTACAGAATCAATGAGTTTATTGGACTTCCTTACAAAGCATCAGTACCAGCTATCTAAGAGGAGTGTGACTGCTCCTCACCTCAACCAGACACGTAGAAAGCCAACAGGAATGAGGATTTCTCTATAGCCAGTAGCCACATAGAAGGACAATTTTTCCCCGTGTCTACTCCAGCCTATATACTCTAGCTCTTCAGTGAGAACATGTGCAATTAAGGGAGACTTGCACATAATAGGTAGTAGAGATAGTCTGGATACTCAGGTGGGAGTTTTGTGACCTTGCACACCTACACCTGAGAGGATGTAAATAATCGATACTCCCAATTGCTGTATTCATCATGCAAGGAGGAAATGATGAACTCCCAAAGATGGTTTTTGCTTGACTCAGAGGACAGTCATTCAAGACAGCAGTCTAAACACATTGTATTCAATTTCCTATAATAAATGCTATTGATATAAGATTACAGATTCTAGCTTAGAATATACAGACTCCCAAAATAGTTATATGAAATGTTTAAATTCACTAATTTAATCAATGGATGGGTCATCCAGATGAAAAACAAGTAAATACTGGAGCCAAGTGACATTATAACGCTAATAAATCTAACCAACATCTAAAAAATAACCAACCTCGAAAAATACATGTTATTTTTGGCAACTTGTGGAATGTTCTCTCAAATAGAACATATTAAGGCATGAAGCAGCCTAAGAAGTACAAGAAAGTTCATTCTCTTTATCAGAGTGGAATGAAGCTAGATCGAAGTAACACGAAAATCTACATATAAAAAAAAAAGAAAACACGAAAATCTACATATAAAAAAAAAAGAAAAAAAACCTCACCGAGACTGAACATCACACTGTTGAACAATGGATGAGTTGTTGAAGAAATTAAATTGGGAAAAAAAATTTCCTAGAAGTGAAATGAAAACAAACTTTGCCAAAATCTTTGAAAGAAGAAAGTATGCCTACATAAAAAGAAAATTGTAGGATCTCAAATAAATAATTTAATGAAAATGTTGCTCTACTTCAGAGCATAGTACTTTCTGTCCACAAGTCTATTTATTGTCCAGATTCAAAATTCTGTTCATATGTTTGTTTTGTTACAATATAAAATGTTTCAAAGATTCAGGTTCATAAGATCACAAAAGTTTTATTATCTAGTGTAATTATTGACAAAGTTATCAGTTTTACTTTTTAAAATAACTTCTTCAGTTTAATATATATACTATATATATATATATATATATATATATATATATATATATAAAACAAATCACAGCCTAACTTCTTATATTGTTATTCTAATATTTTGTTAAATTTTATTTAAAATAAACATGAAATTAAAATTGATAAAGATTTTTTTCTCTTAATAATGCTAGGGAAGCTAACTGATAATAGTAATAACAATTAACATTATAATAAAATAATAAGTAGAAAAATATATTTTATATTCAAGCTATATAGTCTCAGTTATGCTAGTTATAATATCCCCTTATGTTTCTGGAAGTAATAAGGGGAAATTACACTATGATCACTTAGTTATATGTAATTACTTATGCTTATTTTGAAATGTGTTCACTTAGTTCATGGCCTATGATTTTTGAAATAAGCTAAATTTATTTGCTCTTCAATGAAGTCTCTGGGCTTGAGGCAGTTGAATCTGCAAGGCTATAAACAGTAGAGCTATCACAGCTCTGCTGCTTCTTCCTATGCTTGTAAATAAGTACATTGATTTTTAACCTCAGGTAGAAAGATTGGTTCCTTGTTCTAAAAAGAACATATTAATATTTTCTTTTTGAAATCTGTTACAGTTGGATAAATCTATGAGGAATCTCATCTGATAATGGTTATGTATAACTTAACACTGCTACAAAGCTCTTCTGCTTTTTCAAACTGTTTGATGTATCAGTTAGTGTGCTTACTGGAACTCTGAACTATGGGAAAGCATAATAGATCCTAGATACATGAAACAGAAGCTAAGCCTCAATTAGGGTCATGAACAAATATGTTATATATATTAATTGTTACATGGTCTTTAGTATATGTCAACCTTAATTACATGACCATGGAAATTATAGCTAGAAGTGCTCTTACTAATTTTTTAAATAAGTAAGTTATTTTGCAATGAATGGAAAAACAGAAGTTAGCTGAAATGACATTATATAAAATTATGGAAAAATTGAAATAAATATTGTAAGTATATACAAATTTTAACGATAAATAAAATGATATATACAGCAGAGGTAAAGTATTTTAGACAAAATTTGTGATTCAGAGGAAACATTTTTACATAGATTTTAAGACTTTTAAAAACTTAAAATTTAAAAAAACTAAAAATTTAAAAAAGGTACTTAAAATTACCTTTTTAAAATTTCATTTTTAAACAAAAATTTCATAAAATTTTTGTTTTATTTAATTAGATGAAATAGAAAGAAATAATTGAGTTCTTTTGCTTTTTCTTCATATGTATTGGAGCTCTGTGGAGTAATTTAATGGCCAAAATAGTGTAGTAATTATATGGATTATATCAATTCCTGATTTATGAGAATTTTATTTCCTAAAATCTATTAGTGATAGGATGCATTAGTCAGTGCTGAAATTTAGCTGTTTTTAGGAAGCTGAAATTTTCCACATTGTTCTACTACAATACACATACACCTATCAACCCCACACTGGAGGTCTTATTGCTTAACTCAGGCTCATATGCTAAGCAGTCTGTAGACATTCATGCTTCTATCATTTATACTTCAGTCTTATATTTACAAAGTGACAAATATCATTGCATTTACTCCATAGATCTCACTATGGAGAATCATTAACTAGTTACGTCTTTAACTAAAATAATTTTATTTTTATGAATTTTATCACTTTCTTTCTTCTCCCTGAGAATCTACCCTTCCCAGACTAACTTCATGTTCTTTATCTCTTTTAAAACCAAAATGAAAATAAAACACATAGTTTGACTCATATTAGCCATCTTCTGGGCATGGGGCCTGCTCTGAAATGTGGTTTATACACTCAGTGTCACTCTCTTGAAGGAAACATATTTTTGCCCTCTTCCAGAAGCTATCGATTGTTGAATAACTTTCTTCCTAAGAATAGGATTTTCGGCTCACTTCTCCTTCTACTTGCTGGGATTTCTAGATTCAGCTCCTGCTGTTCTTGTGCATTCGGCCTCAATTTCTGTGAGTTAGTATGTGCATCTAATCTGTTGTGTCCTGAAATAGCTATTTCCTTAAAATCATCCACCACAATTGGCTTTTACAATCTTTCCACGCCGTTTCATATAGATTCCTGATTATTGATAGCTGGGGCATGATATGGATATCCCATTTAGGGCTGAACACTCCAAACCTTTTCACTCTTTGACTACTACACAGCTGTTAATTTTGGTGTCAATCACTATTGCAAAAAGAGACTTCTCTGATGAGGGTTCAGAAATGCACTGATCTATGGGTATAGGATTCATTTTATTACTATGTTCATTTAAGTGTAGATTTTCTCACAGTACTTATGACCTATTTAGGTTCTTGGCTTCATCAACAATGTCAAATGGGTTTTATTTTGGAACATGGAACAGGCCTCAAATCCACTAAAAAACATAGTTGGTAACTACTATAGCATTCATACCACTATTTCAATAGAGAGAATATCTTACAAAAAGATCTTTATTATAGTGTATATGATTTAGTTTGGTGAGAATTATTATTGCTTTTCTCTTCCAGTAACATATTATAGCACTGTGCAGCATGATCAATGCTAACAAAGGGGAGTGAAAATTCCAGGTAAGTATCAGTCAGATTTCTCCATTTTTAATGGTATAATCTTGTGGTGTCTTCAGCAATAAGGTTTTCCCATCAGATTGCAGAGGGTGACCAGTAGTACTGGCAATACACACTAATGTTTGGTGGTGTCT
The DNA here is from genome assembly GCF_949786415.1 of Peromyscus eremicus. Taxonomy (NCBI): domain Eukaryota; kingdom Metazoa; phylum Chordata; class Mammalia; order Rodentia; family Cricetidae; genus Peromyscus; species Peromyscus eremicus. The sequence goes on from NC_081431.1 coordinate 45,652,854, forward strand.
ATGGCCAATGACTTTGGCCAATGACTCAAACACATTTAACCTGTTCCTGGTACTGGGGGGTTATTTAGTAGCATATGATGTCTGATTGGGGTATTCTTTGCCCATTATATTGTAACTCCATTTAAATTTCATATATATGGATTTTAGGAGACTTCTAGAGTGGTGGTATTTTCAACTTTTTTCAAAGAACTTTAGTATTATTTTTTGAACATTTTCCCATCTCTACATTGCCTCTCTCATCCTTGACCCCATTTGATCCCTCTCTTATAGTTTTCTCTTTATTAATTTATAACCATACTTTGCTTTCTCTTTTCATTTCCTTGGGAGTTCTCCTCCTCTCTACAGGTATGCTATTGCCCACCTAATTTCTGCGAGAACGAGAAATGAAACACTTAATTTAAAGTATAAAACCTAGCATCCTCACACAAGAGAATGTGAACTGTTTGTCTTTCTGGGTCTGGTTTTTCTCAGTTGGGGTCATTGTTTTTAGCTCCCTCCACCTACATAAAAATTTATAAGTTCGTTTTTTCTTAACAGCTGAATAATGTTCCATTGTGTAGATATACCACAATTTCAGGAGCAATTCTTCAGTCGATGTGCATTTAGGTTATTTCCATTCCCTGGATATTGTGAGTAGAGCAACAATGGACATGGAAGAGGAAGTATTTCTGTACAAGAAACTACAAAAGACTCTAGACTTTCAGAATATGCCCAATAGTATGATCTTATGGTAGATTTATTTTTTTGCTTTTTTGAGGAACCTCCACATTGATTTAATAGTGGCTGTGTCAGTTCAGATTTCAAATAATGTTAAATAATAAAAAATGTATTTTATTAAAGGCTTTCAAGTTAACATTATGAAAAATATGTGAGGCAACAGGAAATATTGTTTATAAATCTAAAATTGAATAGTATCTAAATTTTATATTTATATTTAATTATATGTAATAACTTTTTGTAAATCATTTTTCCATGTTTTATTTTATCTTATGTCAAATTTCTCTAATCAAACAATTTAGTAGTGACTGCTACAAAAACTACATACATATAAAATTGTTGTTTTAGATTATATTTCCATCTAAAAGTAAACCATATTAGAGACGAAGTAACATAAATCTCCTTTGTCATCATGTATCTTTACTTTGAGTCTGCATTTTTGTGAACAGTGTCATTGCCTATCAAATAACACAGAAATTTCTATTTCAAACACATTTTTAATGCAAGGAAGAGCAGTGTTGTGTTATTCTTTCTAGATTTAATCACAACTAAAATCCCAGATTTATTAACAATTGTTAGTTCTCTAACTGTAACTATTAGGTATACTTGATGATAATGATTTTGCTGAAGATATATGAAGATAATTAAAAAAACAGAAGATTTAGAAAAGAAGTTATCTCTTCATAATTTCTTGAAACAAATGTTTACTCAGTTGAAATTATATTTCAAATTAAGAAGCTATTTAAAACTGATGGGACAAATTTTAATAGAAAATAATTTCAATATAGAAATAATTTCTATTCAAAAATGTGAAGGATAAAGAGGTATCTGAGCAGTTTAGAGCATGGGCTGCTTTTGCATAGAACCTAGGTTTAATCACAAAACCCAACATGGATGCTCACTATCAACTATGTCTACAGTTCTGTAGAATTCAGTGCTCCCTCTGTCCTCCACGAGTAATGCACATACATGAAAAATATACACAGATACAGGCAAGACACCCATGCAAATACAATAAAGATTGAGAAATCTTAAAGTATAAAAATAATATATAATTATATACATATAATTAATGATGCTATTTATTCATTAATTTACAATACTCTTTCACTAGTATTTCTCAGGATATAATCCACAAAAGTACTCATGAGTCTGAATTTTTTCCTCTTTCACTAGTATTTATCAGGATATCATCATGAAGATACTCAAAGCTCTGTGTCACTGCCCTGAGGTTATGCCAGTGTCTAAAATTATGTGTTCATTTAAGTATGTCCAAACATCCTTTCCCAAGGGAACTTTGACATGAATGAAAGTCTTCATGTATTTTCCACTGTATGACATAAAATGTTTTTAATTTCCAAAAGTAAACAAAAATTAAAGAAAAAGAAAATTATATTATAGCTGACCTTGCCACTTCTATGTCAATTTGATACAAGCAAGAGTCAGTTTGAGCAAAGGATATGTTGATTGAGAAAATTTCCCCATTAGATTGGCTGAAGGCTAGTGTGTAGAACACTTTCTTGATTGATGATTTATGTGAGAGGTCCCTGCTCACTGTGGGTGATACAACCCCTGTGGTCCAGAGTGCTATAGAAAAGCAAAACGAGCAAGCTATGGAAAATAATCCATTCAGCAGTACTCCTCAATGGACTCTGCATTAGCTCTTGCTTCCAGGTTCCTTCTCTATTGAGTTCCTGCCCCAACTTCTCTCAGTGATGGACTCTAATGTGGAACAGCAAGCTAAAGTAAACCCTTTCCTCCACAAGTTACTTTTGATCATGGTGTTTTAATATAGCAATAGAAGCACTAGCTAAGACATCAACGCTGAATGAGTAGAAAAATGAAAGTGTATAGTATGTTATTTGTTTCAACTGCTATGATTTCTATTACTTTCTAGAAAAACCCACCTGCTCTAAGATCTACTCAGAGAAAATCACTAGCAGGGAGAGCTAAAAAAAATAATATAACAAGTCTAAGAAACAGCTGATTTTTTCCCATTTGTTCATTATACAATAAAGAATTCTGTTATTTGGTAAATGGTTTGGAAAAGAAAGTTTATTATGCAAAAATGCAAGATGCCATTGTTGTAACTTATGTCTTTGCATACAAATGTATCTAGAAGACAGAATAAAAAGTGAAAACTACTGTTGCGTCTGTAATTAAACCTTTGCCTCTTTTTGGAACACTTGAGCTTCAGTCAATCTTATCAAACACACAGAGCAGCAGATGATGCTTAACAAGTTGTTTTCTGTTACGAGAAGCATTCTATTTTGAACTATGTGTGAGGTACTCTGGGGAAAGTGAATCTGATTTCACACTTACATTAACCATGTTTGTTTATACATATAAAAAGAATACAAACTTTTGTTTTAATAAAAGTTGAAACAAATTTATATCAAAATGTAGTGTAACTCAATATTTACAAACTATAATGCTTTTAAAACCCATCTTTAATCACCACATTGAAAATACATTTTATAACTAATTTAATATAATCATTTCCATGTTTACCATATACAACAAAATTTAATAAAATCAAGAATCTACCTTAAAGACACAATTTTACTTAGTTGTGCTTCTTCCTCATTGTTTGAATTTATAATCTTTCCCTTTCTAATATTTTTGAAATATGTACTTCTTTAATGATGCAGTTAATATACAGATTTCTAAAAGATTTGGTGTTCTTGGCTCTGACTTAAAATAATTTTTTTCATCTAAATCAATGTATTTCATTTTATTACTAAAATATAATAAACATGACTAAATAAAGCAGTATAATTAAAGCTATTTTCTGACAATAGAATAAAATCTCTATAAATTCTACTAAGTAAGAATAATAACTACAAAAACAAACAATGTTGTAGAATATTATTTCAAGGTATGTTACTTATTTTTTATGGTCTGGAACGTTTGTTTAATGATGCAAAGATGTGTTTGATTAAACAAAATTAACCCAAGGTCAGGAGGCTGAGTCAGCAACTAGCTGACAGCAAGTGGTAGGGAGGAGCCAGGTGAGAAAGGGTTTGTAAGGAGGGGCCAGAAGAAGCACCTAGGGCTTTTTGGAGGAATCCAGCAAGGAGAGGAAGTGAGCTGCTTGCTATTCAGCCTCTCTGAAGAGCAGAATTACACCTTAACCTTTGAATGTTGAGCTCTTTTGAGGGACAGAGATTTAGTTTAGTTGCTTCATAGCTTTGCAAGAGTTGGAACCTGAGGGAACAGAATTCCCTCTGGCTACGGCGCTTGTGGCTAACCGCTGCTGGTAGCTACAGAGTTGCAGTTTTTAATTCGTACAGCTGTGCTTGAAAGGCGAAACAATTTTTAAAAGGACAACAAACAATGAACAAGAACTGGAGAGTAAGACGTTTCCATGGAGCATCAAAGTCCACGGGGACAATGTGAGATGCGGAAGGGGGGCAGCAAGAACAGGACAAGGAAATGTTAAAGGATGAACATGGTCAAAATACATGGTACACATGCTTGAAAATGCTACAGGGAAATCCATTATTACATATAATTACTCCATACTAACGAAAAACCTTCAGAAAGTAACGGAAAACCACACTGCCCTAAGCAATGATAAAGGTGTACCACAGCATGGTCAAGATACAAATCATAATGTCATGTAACGGTAATCAATACCTTAAACACATTGCTCCCACTGCAAATTCTCTTGCCTTCACGCTTAGTCTACAGTGTAGTCCTTTGTGGACTTGTTTATTTGATTACCCAGGTGTGGGCACAACAGTTAGTGTGTAAGGGCATTTATACTTTTGGGTGAGTGAGGTTATATTTTCAAGAGTTATCTTACTTAAGATAAACAAATGCTATTCTGAGAGTTACTTGGAAAAGAAAGCTTGATATGTGTTAAATCTAACTCCATAAATATGAAGAAATATTTATGCAAGCAGTTTACATATCATATTTCATATGTCTTAATAAGGTGTATTGTTTATTGACCAAATAAAACTTCAAACCTTTTGTTCCAGCATTTTCATACTCTGGCATTATAAAAGAACTGGCATACCTCTTAACATAGCAGCATATGAGTCAGAATTGATAATAGAGATTCATGGATGTTCTTCTGAGAAGTATTTCCTAATTTTGAACTTCAAAATCTACAGATGTCATTGAATAAATAATTCAAAGATAGACAATGTCTTCTTCACATTGTTTCAGGCATTCAATACGTAAAGGGGTTTATCATAAAAGTATCTTATCTGTGTAGATGAATTTCTAAATGGTTTTGTTAAATAAAAAACATGGAGCCAAATATAGGGGTTAAAGCCTTAAAGATCAGGGAAACAGGAAAAGCCACCAGCCAACATTATTTCACCAACTCTGCAGCTTCCAAATGTGAGTTACTTCCTGTCTACACACACCTTTGTATGCCCTGTTTTTCTGCCCTCTCATTGTCTCTTAGCCCAGCCACCTCACTTCCTTGTCACTTCTTGTCTGTACAGACCTCCAGGTCTCTATTGTTGGAATTGGGATTAAAGGCGTGTGTTACCACACTTGGTTCTGTTCCCTAGTATGGCCTTCAACACACAGAGATCCTGCCTGATAAGTGATCTGGTTAAGAGCACGTACTGCCTGACTTTGTTTACCTAAAATTGCTGGCCTTTTCCCCCTGACCTCCAGGAAAGCTTTATTTATCAAAGCACAAATAAAATATCACATTTCAGCACACACACACAAAAAATGACCACATATCTGTAAAATTCTTTTTAAATCTCTGATATGTAAAATAGTGTTTTTTCAAATGCTTACTTCTTTTTCATTTAATGTGTAATTTGGAAACAGTGACAGCAATTCTAAAAGGGTTAGAATAATTCTTCCAATTGATCATAATTTACACATAGAAGTATCCATAAAAACATATCATTTATATCTATTTTATGAAAATATATATGATGATAGTAATGAGATACTCATTTTTCATGGAAAATGCAATAACGTTAAATTAGTCATGGTAGCATATTCCAGTAATAAAAAATGTTTCAGAGATTGAGGCAGAAGGGGAAAACATTGGTTGAGGCCAGACTTAGTAATATAGTGATTTTCTGATCTTCAATTCTAACCTATATGCTACTATCAAACTGAAATCAATCGTGTCAGTCACTATCAAAGATCATCTATTTTTGTAATAAACATGAGGTTCTTTTGTTAATATCTGCTAGTTACAGAAATTACTTAATTACTAAGTTGTAAGCAAAGATATCCAGCTATAATTTGGGGTCCATCACTAATGTTATTTTTTGTTGTTCAATCACTGTGATTAGAAATAGTTGAAATGATAAAACTAATTCAATAGACCTGCATTACATTACATGATTAACAGAAATAGTGATCATGGTACAGCATTTAAGAACCAATACAAAATGTTTACAAAGATAAAACAATGTTCTTTAAGACTGAAGTTAAAAACAAATTATTGTGATGGGACCAATACCTATGACTGTTACTCTGTCAAGAAATTTGGACCAAGACATAGAAAAAATATCAATTAGTTGTTTCAAATATATCTCCTCAACAGATGGCTACTCCTTTTTTCTTGTGTATATTTTTACAACATATTGAAAATATTATATAATAATATTTAAATTCCCTCAATAGTGTTAATTTAACATGATTTCATCATAAAAATTTAAAAAGCTAAATATTATTGAATAAACATTTTTGAGATTATAATATTATTATATCATTCCCCATACCATGCCCTCTTTCTAAACTTTGTCTTTTTTTCCTTGCGTTCTTTCAAATCCATGATCTCTTTTTAAATTTATTTTTGCTATATATACATACATGTATACATATCTATATCTATCCTAAACTCTTAGATACAACCTGCTCAGTATCCTAGAAATGCCAGAAGCTACCCCCATAAAATCTCATGAACATTGCTGGCTTAATGTGAACTGAACAAGGATAAGATTGCATATGCTAATGTGGACACAGTAGAGTCCAGGATGCCTCAACCTTATGCAAAGAATTAGAGGCAAAGAAGGAATTCTGAGTGATCTTTTGACCCAATAATATCAAAGTTTTTTCTCATGTTATTAAATTTTATGTCTCTGATTTCTAACTTTTTTGGTTTGTCTACTAAATAATTAACTCTACAATTTATAGAATGACCACCATTACACATATAACTTCATAAATCTACTGAATGAGTTGTATCATTATAGTCTTTGGAATCACAGTAATTGGCCAACAACAGTCATAGGTAATGGTTCTAGTGTAATGAAGTCTAGAATAATGATCAGTAAATCAATGTATGTGTGAATACCAAATCCATTAACATCCTAAAAATGAATGAACATTTAAAATTTTATAGAAAATGATAACTGACACAAATCAGTACTCTTCAATGGTGAAGTTCAAAACAATTCATCCTGATGGAGCCTTTACATAAATAGTTCTGAAAAGAAGTTTGAACACCGACATCGAAAAAAGGAGTATGTTGTTGAGATACTTGTAGAAGATGGCCATCTGCAAGCAAAGATGAGAAATTACAAAACAAACCAATTCTACTACCTTGAATTCAAATTTCTAGTTTCTAAAACTATGAGAAAATAATCTTATGTATTTTGCATACTAGCAATCAGTGATTATCACTGAAACCTTAAAAACAAACAAACAAACAAAAAACTTAGCACAGATATTACTTTTATGTAAGAGTTACAAGTATTGGATTTAATTCTAAATTTTGATGTGCTCCTATAGGTTTCACCATCTCAGGATCCCAGATCAATTTGAAAAGAAATAAATATCTAGAAAATTAATAGATAAAGACTAAAGTAGTAAAGTATGTGATTAAATAGCCAAATTAATTTGCAATTTTATAATTGGTTCATTCACCTATTTAATATTATGTCCTAATCCATCACTGCTTCACATTAGACATTACTCTATCATACTTTTTTAGAAAGTTAAATAGGAAATAATAAGAAAAAGATCATTTAGAGAAGATTCAATGTTTTTTCAAATATATATCATTAAAATTACCACTAGCTAATATTTATGGAGTAAGATAACTGAAAGAAATTTGATTTTTGATGCTTTGTACTGATCATATACATTATAACATACAGTTCAATGTATATTATCATGAATAAAACTAAATTATTTAGAAAATTTGATTATGTTTAAAACTAAAAAAGTGAAAATTAGTCATTTATCGGATCACTAAGGTAATCCAAAGTTGAAATGCTATACTTGAATTTCTGAATACTATACTTAAATAATACAGAGCAATGTTGTTTGGAAATAATGGCATCAATTTTTAAACTTCACTAGTATGATTCTCACCTGACAGTTTTGAGCCCTTAATCACATTTAAGGGTTTGAAAGTGAAGACACTTCCAAGAAAGGACGGAATGCCCACTGCGGCAGCATCATTACTGTTCGAAGAGCAAGCAGCAAGTTTAGTCTCTGAGAAATCTCTGTTTTTGCTATGTTTTGCTTTTGGTTTGGTTTTGTTGGTTTGTTTTGAGACAGAATTTCTCTGTGTAGCTCTGGAGTCTTTCTTGGAAATCGCTTTGTAGAGTAGGCTGGCTTCGAAACTCACAGAGATCTGCCTGCCTCTGCCTCCTCTGGAATTAAAGGCGTGCCGCTAGTCTCTGAGAAATTTCTAAACTGAAAAATAAATTTGAGAGGAGCAACTATTTTTCTGAAAAGTTGAATAAAAAGGCCTAAGATAAATTCACACCGACACCCCCCCCACACACACACAGAACATACAGGTATTTATTATCTCCTTTTCTTACTTTGGTACCATTAAGAAATATAAGATTGGGGGGTTGGAGATTTAGCTCCATGGTAGAGCGCTTGCCTAGCAAGCGCAAGGCCCTGGGTTCGATCCTCAGCTCAAAAAAAAAAAAAAAAGAAGAAATATAAGATTTCTAAAAGAAGAGGTAAAAAGTAAGAGCACATAAAAATGAAACATGAAGACTTTTAAAGTTAAGGAAGAAATGATAAAGAAAACAAGTCATTGGATAATATGTTTATATAACATTAAGTTTTATTTATTATTTACTTATCTATTTATTATTGCAAATGAGTTTTTCAAACACTATTTTCTGATTAGGGTGGTATCTCCCCCAACTCTTCCCTGTACCTGCCAACCTCCTTGCTCTCTCTTATTAAAAAACAGGCATTAAAGAAAAAAGGAAAATAAAATAGATAAGAATAAAAGCAAATTAACCTGAATAGGGTAAAACTAAAAAATGAGCAAAAATGAAAAGAAGAACCACATATGGATCCAGAGACACATATTTGCACAGATTTTAAACTATAAATAGAAAAATGACCCAGAAATAAAGGATAACCAAAATTTGTAAAACGAAAGTCTACTGTTTGTAAGGCCCTGCTTGATGGATATCACTGTGCATTAATGGCAGTTCCCATATATTGAAGATTCCTACATTGGTTTAAACTTTTTAAATTGCAGTCTTAAAATTATTATTATTATTATTATTATTATTATTATTATTATTATTGGAATCCTATTTATTTTATTTTATTTTCATTTTACATACCAACCCCAGTTCCCTTTGGACTATCTTGTCATTCTGGCAATTTCATGGTTAGATGGATTTGGTAGGTAGGGTAGGACTATTGATTATTTTCTGCCTTGGCAGCTTCTCTATACATAGTATTATGAAAACTAGTCTTTAGGAAGGAGACTTCACTCTTCCAAGTCCTCAGTGTGAAGTGTGATATGTCTTCATTAACAGCGCCATACCTTTAATTTTGGGGATGAGATAAAGGAGAATTGAAGTAGCCTATACTGTCTGGAATTTAAACTAAAAAGGAGTTTTCACATGCCTGGAACTTGAGGTCTTGTCAGATGTCTACGGCTCTAGTGGGGAACACTGTCAGCCCAAACGGCTTAACTTCATTTAAATTGTCTATAGATTTATACACCACACTTTTGAATATTATAGCAAAATAAAAAACATGATCCCTATGGCATTTTCAAATATTCTTAGTGTTCTTTATCCATCTTCTACCATTTCCCTCGGTGTTGCCTCTCTCCATCCCTACCAGTGGAAGGCTCCCTCCTTATTTCCTGTTTCCCCTTCCATAGAGCCTGTGGGAGCATTCTCCCCTCCATGGTTCCGTGTTAGTTTTTCAGGTACCTGCATTCACTCTGTTTTCTTGCCTTAAATTCATCTCTCTTCCTCATTACATACCATATTATCATTAACCCCATCTCATCATTCTTCTTTCTTTTCCTTTCTCCCCCATCCTTTCTCTCTCCTGTATCTGTCCTGTCTCTGTCTTTGTCTGCTTTATCTGGATAAGTAATATTAAATATTATATATATATATATATATATGGAGATGTGTGTGTCTATTGTAGATATATTAGGTAAGAACAAAACAAAAAGATAAAGAAGAATGTCTCCTCTAAAATCTGATACTCAGATATAAAACATAAGCCTTTCAAACCTAAAACTCAGTCACTAATTTAGAAATGAATACATATCAATAATCTTAAAAAGAATGAGTCAGGAACTAAGTTTGTGCCATTAATAATCACCATCAACTTCCATATATCAGTTATATCTAGAATTGTCTACTTCCTTAGGATAAGTATTTCCTTCATCCATAAAGTTTGTATATTAATTAGTCATTTGTATGGATTTTCAATATTTTGCATATCCTGAAGAATTTTGTGTCTTTCAATTTTTAATAAATATTTTAACTAGTGCACAATATTTGTTCTTGTTTTTAAATACAGTGTGATGATTTGATAAATGTATACAATGAGTAATTATTAAACTAGTGGAATTCATAGTTGCATCTCCTCAAACAGTTCCATGCATTGGGCACACTCATCCTCTTCTAATTAGTATATTTTGAATTCGATATGGTCTTGGAGTGGACTGGCATAATCCTTATGTGTTAAAACTGTAGAAATCTTCCTCTTTCCCTGTATTTTGATATTTATTATTTAATGGCTCTTTATTCCACATTCCACTTCCATTTTTTATTTCTAGTGATTATTATTATGTTGTATTCTATGAAATCAACTTTATAATCTTGTAAAATTGAATGACAACATGAGTTAGTTTTACTTTTACTTAGCTTAGGAAAGTGTTCTCAAATTCCATCTATGTTACTGCAAAAAATTTCTTTATTCTTTTTATTTCTAAATAATATTATATTGTATCTAAATAAATTTTTAATCCACTTGCCAGAGGTGCTTTGTACATAAAAAGATTTATTTTATACCTGGCCTTGATGGCACAAACCCATAATTCAAGATACTAAGGAAAGTAAGGCATGGAGATCTAGAGTACATAATTTGCCTTGGCTAAATTAAGTTCAAGAACAACCTGAGGAACTTGGTGAAATCCATCTCAAAATAACTAAGCTAATAAATCATAAAGGCTGAGGATGCAGGTGGATGGACAGTAGCTTGCTTGTCGTACTGGTTTACATGACAATTGCTGAAATATAAGTTCAGAATTTATGATACAAATACAAAGGCACAACATAAGGTTATTAAGAATTTAAGAATAAGTGAATAAAAATATGTATGAGAAGAGTAGCTGAGATCGTATGTCAAAACATTGAATAATAAATTATACAAAGATTCTTAATTTTATTTGATAAAAATTATATAAAGAACATCTTTTTTTTGTTTTGTTTTGTTTTTCGAGACAGGGTTTCTCTGTGTAGCTTTGCGCCTCTCCTGGAATTCACTTGTTAGCCCAGGCTGGCTTGGAACTCACAGAGATCCGCCTGGCTCTGCCTCCCGAGTGCTGGGATTAAAGGTGTGCGCCACCACTGCCCAGCATAAAGAACATCTTAACTCAAACTAAATTAGTGTGTTAACTCTTGAAAGGAAAGCATAAAATTTATTAGAAAGTTTAGCATCATTGAAGATTTTAATTACTCAGACTAGCAGGTGAAATGGAAAGAATGTGAGTGTATGCATGTGTTCACTAGTATGTGTTTATTTCTGTACACTGGAAGGAAATACATAAAAATGCACAAGTAACAACAATTTCTATGAACAATATACTTAAGTTTCCATAATTATGAGTCACATACATTGAACCTCAAAGAGCATTTTGCATTTAATGTGAAAATTGAGTTTGTTTTCAGACATCAGTTAATTTTGACTGATCCTGACATCTCAATATGAAAGTGATTAACAATCAGATAAAAATTACAACCTAGACAAGTAGTCTGAAGTGGCAATAGGAAAGTTACAAGAGAATAAATGAGGACTCTCAAGATGCCTTGATGCAATTTTAACTAAAATTAAAAATAATTGAAAAAGAATTTCACAGATGTTCAAAGATTTCTTCCCGTGAGATTAATTTGTAGACTACAGTTTAATCACAGCAACTGTTGAGGTATTTAATATATAAACAGCATTCCATAAAAATTTCAAAGCTTTAATTTTTAAATTCCCTGAAAAAAAAATACTAGTATGCAATTAGAATCTACAACTTCAACTTAGAAATGTGAGTCCATAAATCAGTTAGTCATTCACTTTAAATTAGCTGTGGGATGTCAGGACTCAGCAAATGACTGAATAATTTCTAAACTACTTTAATGTACATTAATATCCCACATACTAAGCTCATGCTTAAAACCACATGTAAATATTCCATAAATATAATAAGATGAATACAATAATTTATTATTTTTATACTTGGTCAAAACCCAGGGATATCTATTATTTTAAAAGTAAACACACATACACACACACACTATATATATACACATATATATATATATATATGTATGTATATATATATATATACAGTATATACACACATATATATATGAATATCAGAATCAGCAGACAGGAATGAGAGTTGTGAAAGCAACCTTCCTGACCTGACACTGCTGCTAAATACATCAACTCAGCTCCAAAAGTTCATTGCACAAGACCACCACAATAACAAGCCACTCAAAATTCCAGCGTGAATGAGGGAGGGACCCCACACGCTCCAGCCTTGGCAGGGGATTCATTAACAGCTGGTGGCTGCTGGGATGGGCAGCTGGGTATCTCGATATGCTCCAGTAGCTAACTCCAAACCCATGTGCATATGACAGCACTGACTGGGCTAAGGGAATTGTTAGTCACCCAACAATTGGAGGACTTGGGGTTGGAGAGGCTCAGCAATTAAGAGCATTGGCTTCTTTCCTAGAGAACCTTGATTCTATTTTGAGCCCCCACAAGGCACCTTATAACTTTCTTTAACTCATGTCCCAGGGAAACTGATACTCTCTATTGGCCTCCACAGGAACTAAACAGAGACATGGTTCACAGACATAAATGAAGGAAAAATCCCCATACATATAGGATTATATAAATTTAAAAAAAAGGGAGATCATGAAGTTAGTAGAGGGGTCTGGGTGAGGCAGGTACTGCTGTGTATATCGCTCTGTATAAATAAAATGCTGATTGGCCAGTAGCCAGGCAGGAAGTATAGGTGGGACAAGCAGAGAAGAGAATTCTGGGAACAGGGGGGCTGAGTCAGGATGACAAGCAACATGTAAAGATACCAATAAGCCACAAGCCATGTGGCAACTTATAGATTAATAGAAATGGGTTAATTTAAGATAGAAGAACTAGATAGCAAGAAGCCTGCCACGGCCATACAGTTTGTAAGCAATATAAGTCTCTGTGTGTTTACTTGTTTGGGTCTGAGAGGCTGCGGGACTGGCGGGTGAGAGAGAATTGTCCTGACCCTGGGACTCCAGGCAGGACTGGAGAAAACTTCAGCTACAAGGTACTAGGAGAGATGGAAGAAGGTGCTGGTGGATGGATATGATCGAAATCAATAACATTTCCAAAGTACTAGTAAAATATTTTTAGATAAAGATAAGCCCACTTAAATTTCCAAATCCACAATCAAAGTTCAATTGCAATAGACTTTGAAGATTCCTCAGAATTCATATTGATGGTATTTTCTATGGTATCTATATTAACAAAAACTTCAGCATTTTAATATAAATAAAATACACCAAATTTTTTCTTATTAATGTATGTTTTATATTTTGTGAATTAAAATAAAATATCAGAATGTTTCTGCTAACTGAAGGTCCATTAAACAGAATGAAAGAAAATTAGTTTACTAAAAAGATGCAGGGAGTGTAGATTAATGTAATTGTAACTTTTTTTGAGAAATTAATTTTTATAAAGTTAATAATGTGGGATAGACTTTATAGTAAAAATCTAATGTGATCATACCTCATTTAATTAGGTCACCTGAAAGCTAACCCATTAACAATTTTCTTTGTTCAAAACAGTTGTTTTTCATTAGTTTTTGTTTTTTGAATTTATATTATAATTATGTCATTTTCCCCCCTTAAAGCCTCCTACGTACACCAACCTTGGTCTTTTTCAAATTTATGGCCTCTTTTACTTTAGTTTTTTGTTATATGTTTGTATTTTCCTAAATATATAAATGTGCCCCACTCAGTCTGTATACTGTTATTTGTTTGTGTATGTTTTCAGGTCCATCCAAATTGGATACTGGATAACTAATTGGTATATTATTTTTAATTATAAAATATCAATCTGCTGACTTTTGTACAATGTTGGCCTTTATAGTCAACAAAAGGAAATATATGTCAAAATAAGCTGAGATATGATAGGTAATAACATATACAGTCAAGATTAAAGCCTTCTGATTTTCATAACACCGTTTCGTTAATACATGGTTAACTTACTATGTCACAGCTTGCTTGAATCAAGAAAGCAGGCATAGACTCTCTTATTACTCTGATCTATTTCACAAGGCAGAAATCAAGATGCATTGTTCTGTGGAGCTTGGGGCTATTTTCTCATTTCATACAAATTTCTGGGGATTCTGGGGAGTTCAGTTCCTTTGGGGATAAGACTGAGCCTTCCAGTCTCCCAAGGCATCTCTCACAGAGTATTTACACAAAGCTATTTACTTTGGAATGCAAACAGGATGCCATTCCTATACTTCTTAAGTCATCTGTGTGTGTGTGTGTGTGTGTGTGTGTGTGTGTGTGTGTGTGTGTGTGTTTGAGAATGTTTGAGGCCCTTCAGAATAATTTGTCATTTTTTTGGCTCAGAATAAAATAAGTAAAGATCTTACATCATCTCTAAAATGTCTGTAGTTTTCCTCAATACACGTTAGTAGGAAAGAACATGTCTTAAAACACTGAAAAACTTTACATTGTAAAAATCAAGGTGAATCTATGTAATCATATAAAGTAATTTCTAAAGTGGAAAAATGAGAAATTAATTTCATGTATCTTCATGTCACATTTAAAACAATATACTAAAGGAAAACTCTGTATTTAGTTTTCTAGATTACAATGTTAACTTTCTAAAGACTTATCTTGTGCAGACTAGAGCTGGGATCCAATTATAAGCTTTTTATACTTACTAACAAATTTAGAGAACTACAATGCTATTAGATCACAAGGTATCCTTCTAGATAGTTGAATTTTAGATGATTTATTATTTTTTACTTTTTATTTTTAATTAGGTAATGATATCTAGTTTCTAAATGATATGATGACTGGTTTCATCTATGTGAATCTTGTAATTGTCTTCATTCCATAAATCTAATCTGTTATAGATAATTTTAATGTTTCAATCTTTTACTTTAAAAGTTTTAGCACTATTTACTGGATAGCTGAGATTTAATCAAATCAAATAACTAACTTCTAAATGCAAGAATTGATACTTCTTAACAAGACATAATTTTAATCTCTATTAAAAAAAGATACCAGCTTTCTCCTTGAAAGATAAAACTATTTATAACTCTAAGAATTGTAGAGGAAGAAAGGGAACTGATTTGTTAGGAAAATTGCTTTTTTTCCTTGCCCTATCTCTCTATAAACATTTTAATCTACTTTAATATACCTACACACCACTTTCTACTCTTCCAATTAGCCATTCATTACCTAATTATTGCCTCCACCTGAGCACTCTACTTCTTTATTCTAATTTATCCAATTGTCATTTCTGTAACTCTACTCTTTCTACCTTCTAATCTTTATACTTTCATCCTATGATAAAAAATCTTCTTGGGATGAATGCAGTAAATGAATCATGTTGTATTTGGATCACCGAAACAAATGTGTTTTGAATGTAAGGGGAGTCACAAATGCTTATAGGAAACAGTGAGAATGCAGTGACAGGTAAAGAATCAGCCTTACTACCAAAAAGAACTACAAAAGAGGAAATTGCTTTGAAGTAGCAAGGAAGAGTTGGTACAAGGGTGTGCTCCCTGCAGAATGGCAGTCGCTAGAATTTAATTACAAAGATATCCAGATTGATGTTTGGGCAATTCTCCAATCAACCCACAACTCAAGGCAAAAGTCTCAGGAAAATATACATTTCCACAAAGCTGAGGAACAAGAAGTGAGAATTTGGGATAACTACAGTGGCTGTCTAGTCTTTGACATAAGGCATCATAGACATTAAGGCTAAGTAGAATGGAGCACCCAGAAGTCAATATGAGGTTTTGGTCACCTTATACAAAGACTTACACCTTACACCTAAACTATCAATGGATTAAGGTCCAAAACATGAGACCTGATACCCTGATTCTGAAGGGACAGAAAGTAGGGAATGGACTTGAAGTCACTGGCACAGAAAAGAACTTTCTAAATGTAACACCAATACCACAGGCAGTAAGACTAACAGTAAATAAATGGGAAGATAAAAAGCCTTTACAATAAAGGATACAATCATCAGGGCAAAGTTGCAGCCTACAGAATGGAAAATGTTTACCAAGTATATATCTGATAGAACATTAATATATAGATTACAAGCTGACCATCAAGAAAAATATTGCCATATTAAAACATAGGAAGAAGCAAAGTGCTAGAGAGGCCCACAGAAATCCACAAAGATACCCCCACAACAGACTGCTGGCAATGGTCGAGAGACAGCCCGAACTGACCTACTCTGGTGATGGGATAGCCAAACACCCTAATTGTCGTGCTAGAAACCTCATCCAACTACTGAGGGATCTGGATGCAGAGATCCATGGCTAGGCCCCGGGTGGAGCTCTGGGAGTCCAATTAGCGAGAAAGAGGAGGGTTTATATGAGCGAGAATTGTTGAGACCAAGGTTGGATAAAGCACTGGGACAAATAGTCAAACGAATGGAAACATATGAACTATGAACCAATGGCTGAGGGGTCCCCAACTGGATCAGGCCCTCTGAATGGGTGAGACAGTTGATTGGCTTGATCTGTTTGGGAGGCATCCAGGCAGTGGGACCAGATCCTCTGCTCATTGCATGAGTTGGCTGTTTGAAACCTGGGGCCTATGCAGGTCGCTTGGCTCGGCCTGGGAGGAGGGGACTGGACCTGCCTGGACTGAGTCTACCAGGTTGATCTCAGTCCTCGGGGGAGGCTTTGCCCTGGAGGAGGTGGGAATAGGGGGTGGGCAGGGGGAAGGTGAGGGGGGCGGGAGGGGGCAGAACAAGGGAATCTGTGGCTGATATGTAGAACTGAATTGTATTGCAAAATAAAAAAAAATAGAATAAAAAAAAAACATGGGTATACAAATAAACAGATAATTCCCCAAAATGAGAAATACTTTTAAAGATGTTGAACAATTTTAGCCTTAAAAAATGCAAATGAAAACTACTTTTAAAATTCATCTTATACCTGTCAGAATGGCCAAGATCAATAAAGGACATGACAGTACATGCTAGTGAGGATGCTTATTGCTACTCTATTCATAAAAGCCAGAAATTTGAAACATACTACATGTCCATCAGTTGATGAATGAATAATGAAAATGTGGTGTGTTAAAACAATGAAATATTACTCAGCTGTTAAGAGAAATTAAATAAATTTGCAGGTAAATGGATAGAACTAAAAACAGTGAACATGAGTAAACCAGACACGGAAAGGCAAATATTACAAGGTTTCTCTTAAATGTGTATGTTAATTTTATGCTTTATATATGTGTGTTTCATTTAGAATATCACTAGAAGTTAGATAGATGGTAAGGGCCAGCAGGGAGAAGGAAATTTACCAAGGAAGGAGAAAAAGAATATGATGTTAATAAGGAGACAAAAAATAAAGGTGGATAGTATGTTTAAGAGTAGAGGGAAGAGGTAATGTGGGGAGGGACATCTAAAAATAAAGGCCTTTTGAAAAGTATATCAAAATCTACTACCCTAAGAGGTTACTAAAATATGGACATTTATAAGAGCTTTAAATGGAGGAGACCCATATCCCAATTAACTATCATGTTCTAACAAATAAAACCCCCAGTACCAGGAATGTTATGTCTTTTTGAGTCATTGGCCAAAGGATTGCAATAGACCCTTTCCCAACAAACATCACAGGTCATTGCCTATAGTAGAATATTATTTTGAGATGTGTTATTTTGTTTATGTTGCATTTGTTTAACTCTATGAAGCTTTGTCATTGTGCCTGTGTAAAAGACTTGATGGTCTAGTAAAGAACTCAACAGCCAACAGCAAAGCAGGAGAAAGGATAGGTAGGGCTGGGAGGGAAAAAAAAAGAGCTAGGCTCCAGAGAAGAAGGAGGACTCTAGGGGCCAGTCACCCAGCTACAGAACCAGCAAGCCATGGAGTAAGAGTAAGATTTACTTAAGTAAGAGAATGGGGAAAGCCCAGAGGCAAAAGGTAGATGGGATAGGATAAAATAAGAAAATCTGGCTAGAAAATAAGCCAATCTAAGGCCAGGCATTCATAATTAAGTGCTTTGGTGTGTATGATTTATTTGGGAGCTGAGTGGTGGGCCTCTCAAAAGAGCAAAAATAAATGAATAAATAAATAAAACCTCAATAACATTTGCCATTTATTATTAGTTATCCTATAGTAATGCACTCTTGCCAAAGGTATCTAATACTTATATCATCTAACATGGAAAAATCAAGGTGCTGCTTCGTACTTTAGCTTCATGCTCACTGACTAATGTTCATGATGCTATAAGGTACTTTGAATACAACAGTAGGAGAAAAGGAAACATTAATTCACCCAGATATGAACACTGAGCTACAATAATGACCTTCCTGCAAGACAGACCATTGATTCAATAGTAACATAAATTTTTCATGAGATTAAACAACCATTTTTTGTTTATTGGATTTAGTGGCTGCTCCAAGAAACTCATACCCTATACCATTAAAAGGCTAAAAACCTAAGACTAGCCAGGCAGTGGTAGCTGAAAACTCAGGAAGCACAGGCAGGAGAATCTCTGGGAGTTCTAGGCCAACCTTTTCTGCAGAGCAAGTTACAGGACAGACACACAGAGAAACCCTATCTCAAAAAACCTAACTAAATCAAATCAAAACAAAACACCCCCCCCAGAGGGCTTCTAATGATATATTGTGATTCCCATACCTCAGTTCTCATCAGAGAAGCTATTTATTTATTTTATTATTTTATTATATTAATTTATTTATATATTTAATAGATGATAGTTAACACATAGCCCCACAACTTGCAATGTACACAGTGTGAGAGATTTTGAAGCAGTCAGTTTTTAATGGAGTGTGTGTGTGTCTATATCACACACAACCCCTCAAAACTTAAGGATCCTAGGAAGAAGATGAGGCAGAAAGACTGAAAGAGCCAGAGATGGTAGAAGACTTCAAGGACACAGTGTTTTCCAGACACAACTGGGCTGAGACACAGCAGAACTCACAGAGACTGTGATGCCATATACAAGACACGTTCAATTTCAAAGCAGATAAAATCCCAGAAAGGCGAAGGGGAAGTGGACACAAAGCCCTACACTTAGCCAAGAAACTGTTTGCAACGGATAGCTCTGGAAGAGGAAAAATCAGTTTCCTCTTCCACAACCACAATCAACCACATTCCAGGGGTAGCCTCAAGCTCATGCTCAGGTGTAGGTATCCAACACACATCAGACTACATGATGTTTGTTTGTTTGTTTGTCTTTTTAGAAAGAGAAAGAACATGAAGTTGGGTGGGAGGATCTGGGAGGAGTTTTGTGAGAGGAATGACGATTGAATATATTGTATGAAATTCCCCCCAAAATAAATAAAATCATTAAAAAATCAAGGTTCCTCTTAGTACTGAGGGACATGGTGCATATGCATAAATAATATAATTCATGTCTGACAGGTGCAACCATATGAAGGAATGTGTACCATGAACATATTACTCCTGGACAGTGTTGCTCATGAAGGAATACGTAAAGGTCAGTGTTGTAGCATTTCTCTTCAGCACTGCTGATACTGCATGTAGCTGAGATTCTGAAATGCATAAGAATAAGACTCATTTCCTAGCGAACCTGAAAGGTTAAGAACTGGGAAAATCCTTAGGGAAGACCAAGTATGGATTTTCAGTTTTACTATACTTGTAAACTTGAAAACAACAGTTACTCTTTTTGTCAAAGTATTGAAATATAAATGGTGACTTCAGTGGTCACCAAGAATAACTCAACAGTCACAGTTTTTTTTTCTTGTATAAGTCTACTTGCACAATTTCAGATATCATTAAAAATTTACTGTCCTTAACTAATAGTTCAAGATAATTTAATGCAAAGCTATGTCCTCTCAACCAGTGATAACTCAATATCACATTTAATCATTTACTTCATTATGTTCATGTGATTTGTTTTTCACAGGAAGACAAAAGCAAGGAGTTTGTTCAGAGTTTTTTTAATGTTTAACTTGAGACTGTTCCCACAGTTTTCAAACAGATGGAAACTTAAATTGCTTACATTTCAGTAAAATGATTTCATCTTTCCAGATTTTAGAGATAGCATGTTGCTTAAAGGCATATGTTAGAGTGATTATAAGACATTTGGTTTAAAAGTAAATGAGTGGCTGAAGGCATCACTGTTATAACACCACATCTTTCATATTCAGGCTATTTAAACTTACCAATAGTCTTATTTTTCATCTACAGCCAAAAGTTCTCTCATTGATGCATATATTTTTTAAAAATATGTCTCTTGTGAATCAATGAAAATTGAAATAAATCTTGTCCTAAATACAAAATGCTTAATCCAGGGAGTATTTTAATATGAATAAAATAGATACTATAAATAGGAGAGATTATGATGGGGTTAGATGTATAGTGTCAGTCTACAAATGATTTTCTAAATTAGAGTTTTGGTTTTTTTTTTTTTTTACCATATTCACTTTCAGAATTCTCAATCTGAAAATAATTGAGATGTAGATATGGGAGTTATTTATTTATTTAAAAAAGTTGATAAATATCTGTTGATATTAAAAACATACACTTTTGCAGATGCCACAGGCTGAGAGAAAAACATTACTGTTTTTCAACATGTTCCTGCTACAAATTCCTTCATATTGTTGCACCTGTCAGAGATGAATTATATCATTTGTACATATATACCATCTCCCTCAGCACTAAGAAGAACCTTGATTTTATTTTTAGCAATTTTTTTTGAAAATTTCATACAATATATTCTGGCACAGCCATATCTGATGGGAATGGCAGAAGTCATAAGGCCAATACAGCTGCTTGACAAAGATCCAGCACAGCTGAGCACATGATGGCTGCCATGCCACCTTTGGTTTTCATCTCCACTTTTTGCATGCTTGAGAGACTTATTATTTGCACAATTTGGGGATATTGGACTGATGGAAAATTTCTTCTGAATCATTTATGCCTTCTTCCAGGAATAAAGTTTCTAAGCTTCCCCAGGAAAGTCCTGAACATACTATCCCTCCCGCTTTTAGGGAGATATCCTTATTTACTTGAAGATCTTCCTAATGCCTTGGAGGCTGGGACACACATAAAGAAGCCAGAAGTTTCTTTATGAGGCTATGAGATATGATTGAAACATCTGTCCTTGTACTTACTCAGGAACAAGGTCATCAAAACAAAGTAAACTTAAAAAAGGTCAACCAGATTTGGTGGGCTAGAGGAATTTGTAACTAGAGTTATCTCCAGTCCTGCCCAGCAGCCACTCAGACTGAAATAAACACTTGTATTATTTAAACTGTTTGGTCTAATGGCTCAGGCTCCTTGCTATCTAGTTCTTATATCTTTTTGTTTTGTTTTGTTTTTGTTTTTTGTTTTGTTTTTTGAGACAGGGTTTCTCTGTAGTTTTGTGCCTTTCCTGAATCTCGCTCTGTAGATCAGGCTGGCCTCGAACTCACAAAGATCTGCCTGCCTCTGCCTCCAGGGTGCTGGGATTAAAGGCGTGTGCCACCACCACCTCTTATATCTTAAATTAACCCATTTCTATAAATCTATATCTTGTCATGTGGCTCATGGCTTACCGGTTACTTTACTCCTGCTCCCCTGGCAGCAGCTGACAGCATCTCTCTGCCTCAGCCTTTCACTCCCCAGACTTCTCTTCTCTGTTTGTCCCACCTATACTTCCTACCTGGCTACTGGCCAGTCAGCATTTTATTTATACAGAGCGATAGCCACAGCAGGAATTGGACACAGATCAAATTGCAAGCTTCTTCCCACTATTCATTCAGGCAATTACATGGTATATACAGCAACAAAGTTAGATTAGCTGAAGTTACCTTTGCCCTATACAGAGACTTCTATTCTTGGGCATAAAAAATAGATGTAAAAAGATGATAAAACAATAAGATGTCGGGACCTCCGTTTTTTACAAAAGTTAGCACATGCAGAGCCACTATGGTATTATATGACCAAGGAGCAGAAGAATGCCAGGATTAGACATTTAGGCAGGCTGCCAAAATGCTAGTGAAGATACTCTACTGAAACTGAGGACTAGCCTTTCACTGGTCACCAGAATCACAGGCCACCCAGGCCAGAAGACCAGAAAAGAAATGGAAACCAAGGGAAAAAAAATAACCCTCCAACAAAGATAAACTCAGAAATTGGCACCTAAACTTATTATAATCCCAAAGCCAGATGACTAGAGGTCAGTATAAGAACATAATCAACACCAGCCTGAGCAATATGGCACCACCAGAAGCCAGCTATCCTACTGCAATAAGTCCTGGATATTCCAACATAGCTGAAGCATAAGAAAATGACCCGAAAGCCAATTTTATGAAGATGATAGAAGTCCTTAAAGAGGAAATGAATAAATCCCTTAAAGAAATCTAGGAAAACACAAACCACAAACAGACAATAGGAGGAAATGAATAAATAAATCCCTTAATGAAAGCCAAAAAAAACCACAAACAAACAAACAAGCAAACCCAAACAAGCTCGTGAAAGAAATGAATAAAATCATTTAAGAACTTATAGAAGATATCTGTTCTATGACCCTGAAGCACAGCCGTAGAGACATAGCAGGTGTCTGACCTACCTGCCTATGACCTTGAAGTACATGCCCCTGGGGTATGTCCTCTCAGCTGTCCTTAAGACCTAAGATGTACCTACATCTCTCTCTTCATTCCCTCATAGGACTTAGATGCAGGACTGACTCAGACGGTCAGAATAGCGTGAGACTGTGCCTTGGCATTCCAGAACCTGTGACAATTCTGTTCTGTACAGTGAGTTTTTCTTTTCTTTGTTCTTTAAGCAGACTCCGTGAATTTCTTGCTTTAAGACCTGAAAATGGAAATAGAAGCAATAAAGAAAACACAAACAGGGTATCCTGGAGATGGAAAATCTAAAAAGCGAAGGGGAACTACAAACACAAGCATCACAAAACACAAGAAATGGGAGAGAGAATTTCAGGCATCAAAGATACAATAGATGAAACTGATGCATTGATCAAAGAAAATGTTAGATCTAAAAAATTCCTAACAGAGAAAAAATACATATTTAGTTAAAGATATTAACAGTATGAATCACTGATCTTATTTCATTTGAGTCTTCAATAACAGTTATGAATTTTAATTTTTTCTTATTTTTTGTAAAATGCATTTTTCTCTAGCAAAGTATTTTTACTAATTATTTGGGAGTCCCATACAATGCACTCCAATCACACTCACTTCCCATTCCACCCAGATCCACCCTCCCACTCTTGCTCCCTTCTCCTTCCCTACAAAAAAATAAAACCCACCAAGTCCAATTTCATTGCCCATATACTCACTGGAGCATGTTCAAACTCACAGTAGCCAGCACCTGAAAGAAAACTGAGTCATTCCTCACCCCTACTCCGTGCCAGAAGCCATCAACTGTGAAGTGCATCTTTATCACAATTTTAGGGCCTCCCTTCAATAGCTTCCTGTCTGGACTGTTCTCTGTCTCTGTCTCTCTGTCCTCTCTCACTCTCTCTTTCCTTCCCACCCTCTCTCCTTCCCTCCCTCAAAAAATATAAATATAAATATATATATATATATATATATATATATATGTAGTAGCTGAATTTCTAAATGGTCTTATTAAATAAAAAACATGGAGCCAGAAATTTGGGTTAAAGCCTTAGAGAGATCAGGGAACTACAGAAAGCCATCAGCTAACCTCACCTCACCTACTCTGCAGCTTCCAAAGAGTATAACTTCCTATCTACCCAGGCTTATATGCCTTGCTTTTATGCCCTCTCATTGGCTCTTAGCCCAGCTACCTCACTTCCTCTTCCTACACAGCTGTCAGTGTCTGTCTGTCCAGACCTCCAGATCTCTATGGTTGGTATTGGGATTAAAGGCGTGAGTCACCATGCTTGGCTCTGTTCCCTAGTGTGGCCTTGAACACACAGAGATCCTGCCTGCTAAGGAATTAAGGGCGTGTGCTGCCTGACTTCTTGCTTACTTATAATGGTTGGCCTTTCCACCCTGATCTCCAGGCAAGCTTTATTAATTAACACACAATAAAATATCATCACATTTCAGCAGCACAAATAAAACATCATCACAATGTATGTGGGTTGGTTGTCCCAGAAAGAAGCCTTCAGCGGCTCTCATTCTCAGTGATGAGCCTGCAGTCATCTACACCACTGCAAAAGAAGCTTCCTTGCCCATAGCAGCCAACAGTAGCTCAGACGTGGACATGGTTTCCAGCTCCAGTACAGACCAAGGACAACAACATGGCCTGTGGCAGCATCTCAAATTGTGGACATCAGCACGATCCCAGGCAGCAGCACAGACCAAAAACACAGACAACAACATAGCTTTCATTGACACTTGCATGGATCTTTTGAGGAGGCTTAATCCTGAAAATGAACCGTTCTTCATCTGGGCTATCTTGTTCTTACTTGGAGTCAGAGTGATTTTTGCTGTGCCTTGGCAGCATGTCCAGGGTCATGACCTGGGAGAGCTCCTAGCTGCCCTACACCATTCTGCTCTAGGTGCTGCTACCCCGGGTAAGATTACTATCTTGCTTGCAGCCTGAGCCCATGTTATTCTCCCCAAAGTAGGGGGAGCAGTGGCAGCAGCAGCAGCAGTTATGGTGGTGATGCAGCAGGTCCACCTTGGGCAGCCTCTGGTCTAGTGGGTGGATATGGAAAGCAGCGGCTTCGTGGTGGTCCAAGCCTTCTGGTGGCCTGAGCACCAGCTCTACTCCACAAGGACATACTCTTTTGTCTACTGTGGATACGGTATGCTCCACAGGCTCATCTTTTGCTGCTGCTTCTTCCTGAAAATCTTGCTGGGTCTCTCAGATTCCTCAGAGAAGGCCCATAGGTCCTGGGGGCCGTCAACATCTTGAATCTAAATTTTAAATACGATGTATGGGGAACCAAAAATGGAGGGCAAAATCAAATACTTTGAAAACAGTCTTCCTGAAAATATTTCCCATTATTATTGATTCTGTAGAATGTTATTCATATTCATATTAGACATTGTATCAAAAACCGTCCTTGAAAATACATCTTCAGAAGGGCTTAAAATCCTTTGCCATAATTCCACAACTTTTCATTGTGGCATCTAAGATAGGCAAGACTAACCTGAAAGATTCCTCATATTATCAAACTTCTAAATTCTGTTCTTACAAATCTGCTATATTAAAAAAAAATCAGAAAAAATATATTGAAATAGTTTGAGGTAAATTTATGTCACTTAATTTGCAAAGCTCATTATTATGTATGAAACTGTACATAATTATTAGAAACATTAAAATATAACATGATTAAACACTTTACCAAAACAAATTTATTTGGTTATTCCATAAATTATATGTATAGAAATATCATTTTATAAAGTATCTAAGTTATCATATTGTTTTTTGTTCTGATTACTAAAGGAAGTTTTACTGGTATTTATCATGTGGTATCTATATTATTCAATCATCTCTTTCTTTGTAGATTAAAATGAACACATTTTTAATATATATGTTAAGTCCCCTTCAAAATATTCTGAAATCCCTTCAGGAAAAATTACATTGAAATATATTTTAGGAAAAAATTAAGCCTCTATTTTTATTCGTAGCTTCTGATATTTAATAATTTAATGAGGATGATATTTTGCAGTAGTCATAAATGTTTCAAGAGCATACTCATTATTCATCGATAAATAAAAGAAATATGTGCATGTAATAATGATGAGACAAAAACAGAACCAGGAAATGTAAAGACAAAATGTGTATTTCTGACACACAGAGTGGGATCCAATGGTAAGCACTGCCTCTGACTACCCACCATCAGCTCTCACTTGCCTCTCAGGATGCTTTTCCATGGTGGTAAAAGCCATTCTCATCAGATTCCTAGTACTCAGCTGAAATTCTCCTGAGTGTTAAAAGAAGTTACGTGCACATTTCCATAGTATAATATATATTCCCCTATTGAGAAAGAAATGAGCTGAAATATAAAACATGATCATTTAATGTCATGGATTTGAGAAGAGACAACTAAACATGATTGTAGCATGAATCTTAAAAGGTCTTATTAATAAAAACAAACTTGGTGCCAGGTATTGGGGTGAATACTGGAAGATCAGAGAAGCAGAACAAGCCATGGCTTCTTCACCTTGTCAATTCCTCAGCTGATCCTGTTTCCTCAATGGATCTCAGCTGAACTGCTGCTAAAAGCCTAAAAGCGTAACCAACCCTAGTTCCTGGTCCTCATGACTTAAATACCTTTCTGCTTTCTGCCATCACTTCCTGGGATTAATGGCATGAGTCACCATGGCTGGCTGTTTGCAGTGTGGCTTTGAACTCACAGAGATCCAGATGGATCTCTGCCTTCGGAATGCTAGGATTAAAGGTGTGTGTGCCACCATTTTCTGGCCTCTGTATCTGGTGGCTGTTCTGTTTTCTGACCCCAGATAAGTTTATTAGGGTGCACAATATTTTGGGGAACTCAATATCACCACACCTGATAGCATGATACAATAAAGATGTTGGTTGGATACTTACGGCAGAAGGAAGTGCATTTGAAGATAAAGACAAGTTATAAAGGTAAAAAGGTTTGGAAGTGACTGGGATAATTATTTGCAGGCAATGTACTTTTCCTAAAAACAGAACAGAATTTTAAAATATCATTTTGACACATTAGGGGAAAATTAAAAAGATTTCTAATAAAAACAAATTAAAAATCAATAGTACTTCTTCATACCAGTAATACCAATTTGAAAATAAGTACCTTCATTAGTAGAAAAATATATATTATAGACATTTTGAGCTATACAACTGAAAATTGTAAAGTCTGGTAAAAATAGAAAATTAATGCATTTGAGTAGAATGCTACGTTATTGTAAAAAATTCAGCTATACAATAACTAGAATTACTGCTAAATAACCTTTGTTTGGAGTTTTGAAGTGAATTCTCTTCTAATTTTGTTGTTGATTGGTTTTGTTCTTTGGGGGGTGGCCACCCAGCTCCCAAATAAATCACACACAGAGGCTTATTCTTAATTATGAATACTCAGCCTTAGTTTTGCTTGTTATCAGGCAGCTTTTCTTAAATTATTCTATCTTTGGCCTTGGGGCTTTTATCTTCCTATGTTCCTGTGTACCTTTTCTTTTCTTCAAAAATCCATGTCTGGCTGTGTACCTGGCTGGCTGGCCCCTAAAGTCCTCCTCCTTCCTGTCTAGTTCCTTGATCTTCTTTTTTTCCTTCCAGACTTCTCCTTCTATAAATTCTCTCTGGCTGCTAGCTCTGTCTATCTTTTCTCCTGCCTTGCTGTTCGCCGTTCAGTTCTTTATTAGACTATCAGGTGTTTTAGACAGGCAAAGTATGACAGCTTCACAGAATTAAACAAATGCAACATAAACAAAAGTAAAACACCTTAATATAATATTCCCCAATATAATTATAAGAAATATAATAACTTCTAACACATCTAATTAAAAAAGAGTAAAAATGAGAAATTATTGCTGTGGGATGTCTTTCTGTATGCTATGAATATGTGTTGCTCTGATTGGTTGATAAATACAGCTACATTGGCCTATAGCAAGGCAGCTTAGAGGTAGGTGGAAATCCAAGCAGACAGACAAGAAGAGAAAGGAGGGGCAAAGAGATGCCATCACACTGTCCTGGGAGCAGCACGTAATGACACACAGATAAAGCCATGGAATACATGGCAACTTACAGATTAATAAAAATAGGCTGAGTTTAGTTATAAGAGCTAGCTAGCAAGAAGCTTGAGCCATATTCCATGGACATAAGTGTGTAAATTATATTAAGCCTCTGAGTGGTTATTTTATAAGTAGCTGTGAGTGGGAAAGATTCGTCCTGACCACAGAGCCGGGCAGGACCAGAGAAACTTTCAGACTACAAATGGCACCTAGACATGGTGGCAAGAGTTTCCAACTAAAACCTGAGAGAGCTTAAAAAGAGATTATAAATGTAGCTAACAGCACCTTCTAGTACATGTCGCTCATGGCAGGCTGCAGTATAATGATGTGTCCCCTGGCTATGGCAGATTTGAGGCATATGGGCCTGACCTACAGTATGGTGGATTCCCGCCACAGCACACAGAGCTGTCTCCTAGCTGCGCACCATGCTGCATGGTGGATTTAGCCTTTACTCATACAGACTAAAAAGGGTTTATGGGTCAGCTGCATGCTACCTGATGGTAGCATGGACCCCCCGAGTTGGTGGAGTAAGCATATCTCTCCTGGGTACCCCCACCATATTGGAAAGCTGAAGTGGGCAGAGTCAGCAGCCACATAATTATAAGAAACATAATAACTTCTAACATATCACTAATTAAAAAAAGAGTAAAAATGAGAAACTATCAAGGCCAGTGTTAAAATTCATTAAAACCTTTATCTTTACCTGTTAACTGGGGATAGGAGGATGCTTAATAGTACAGAACAAAGGTAAAAACACAATTTTACTTGTTCTAAGTCTTTAAAAAAAGGCTATTATGGGAAATTTTAAAGTGATGGAACAGTAGGAAAGCTAAAGTAATAAATGCTAAATTGCTATCCTATTTTCATTAACAATTGGGGTATACTGTAATACTTCTCTAATTTGTTGTTTCTTTTTTATTTTAGTATAATATTTATATAAATTAAAACTTTTCCCTCATGTTTTCCATACAGATTATCAGTTGATCAAAAAATTACAACAAGACTTTTCTAAAACTAGTCACACATTTCCCCCCTCATCTTCTCACTTAGACTGTAATGGCAATTTCCCTGTGCATAATTTGTCTGTTCACATTGATTCAGACAAGATGTTGTTATGCTCACCATTTCTGAGAAAATATTGTCATCTTGAGAAAATGTACATATGGTATGTGTCTTCTCCAGATTTGATAGCAAGGGAAAAAAAAAGATACTTTGAGGTAGTTAGTACATGAAGACTAAAACCCTGGTTGCCAATTCCAGTTCCTTCAGCTACTTTACACATGTGCATCTAAAATCTTGATTTCTAGATGCCAGTGATGGATTCTTTCCTCTTATATTTGTAAATCAAAAGAAGGCAGGCAGGCAGGCAGGCAGATAGAGAAAGAGGGAGGCAGGCAGACAGGCAGCTTTATTGCAACAAGCTCTACGTTCTTAATATTTGAAGATTAGTCATGTGGCAAGATTAACCAAGATGAACCTCTTTTGTTTCCCACAGGGTGTCTTTGAGTAATTATGTACTTTTTTTGTGTTCTTGTGTATTTTTTTTCTTCTGGTAGTACTTCTTCATTTTCCACATATGAAGACTAATTTTTCTGTGCATAGATTTGTTGGTGGCTTACCTTTTGCATTCATCACTCTGAAGTTATTGTCTTTCACTCCTTTGCTTCCATGGATTCTGATAAGATACTAGATGCTAATGCCTTTCGAATGCTTTGTAGATAATGAGTAAATTCTTCCCCTGCTCTTTAACTTTCAATATTTTTTTTTTTGTGCTTCTGAAGTTTTGTTACAGGCAGAGCAGTTTCCCCACCATGATGTTCTATTTTGTTTGTTTGTTTATTTTTTTAAGTAAAGCAGGTCACAGCTTTTATTTACTATGACATACAACCTCACATTCCTACTAAAATTCCTGATTGCATTAAACAAAGCCTAGCCTCTGTACTGGGAAGACTCAGTTTCTAGTCTCACATAAGCACTCACACACAAAGTGGTCCATAATTTCAACTTCAGAATCCCCCTGTATACACACCTTGTATGGATGTGGCTCAGACTGAAACGAAGTGAGGCTTTCCCTTCTGTGAGGTACATTTAGAGGCATTCCATCCAGAACTCTAAGCCACCCTCTGCATCCTCAGAAGCATTTGGTATTTGAATTCCAGCTCCCCATAGTTAGCCTAATTCATCCCCTGGAATTCTTGTGGATGAGTCAGTTCCTGCAAGAAAACATTCACTATAGCTAGAGCAGGAAGAGCTTAAGGGCAGTCTGTTTCCTCCAGTCCTGTGCAATGCATATCTAAGTTCCAACAGATCCCTGTGCATTCTCCAGCAAAAAAGAATGTGACCTCCTCACAGGCAACATCTTTCGGCCTCAAATTCTACACTAAGATGTGACCTGTTTCAAATGCTACATACTGCTCTTTGGTTGGAGTTTGAAATAAAGACTGGATTTTCTGTAGCATTATATTGGTAGTGACAGGCTAACATTGTAAGTCTCCTGGGCCTGGCTAATTGATAGTGCAAACTGGCACAACTTGCTGGCCAGACAGCTGACTCTCAAACGATGCTTTATCTTTAAGTGCTGCCAGCCCAGAGAGAGGCCCTGGGGAAACAAAACTCTCTTTCCTCTTTGGATCTCCTGTTGCTACAGTATTGATCAGGGAAAGTCAGGGAAATGTTAAGTTCTGCCCTCAAGGAGGAGCAGAAGCCAGAACACACCATATGCAGATGTTTCTTTCATTTTTTTTTTATTCTTGCTTATATGACTATTTAAGTAAAGGCATGAGGCTTTTGTACCGTTACTTCTTGATACTCCTCGGCAGTTCCTGGTTCCTCCCAAACTAAAAGAGTCTAGTCTACCATTTTCTACCTTGGAGCTATATCCAGAGACCTAAAAAGGTGTTTTGTGTCTCTTTCTTCTTCTTCTTCTTCTTCTTCTTCTTCTTCTTCTTCTTCTTCTTCTTCTTCTTCTTCTTCTTCTTCTCCTCCTCCTCCTCCTCCTCCTCCTCCTCCTCCTCCTCCTCCTCCTCCTTCTTCTTTTTTGGCTGTTGTTATTGTTGTTGCTTTGTTTTGGAATGGTCAGGTGTTACTCTAGCAGGTGCTTAAGTTCAGAAGTGGACAAATATTTAGGGAAAGGGGAACAGGGAAAGGTGTTTCTTTTGAGTAAGACATCTTAGAGTCAGTATTATCTATTTAGAATCCTGGGGTCTTTGATTCTCTCTATTAATATGAAGGGAGGATCCCATGGGCCTCAGAGGTCCACCTACAATTAAACTTTGGGAGATACTGAGGAGCATTCAAGGAAGATGCTGCTGTTTGTGGTGTCATCTCTGCAGGTACAGATATTTTATTTAAATGTAGATGTAGACATATCTGAAAATACATACTTAGAAGCAGATTTACTGACTTCATTGGATGAAACTGGCTTAAGCTGCATGTGGGTGTTTAGAATATTATGATGGTTGGCAGGCTGCTTCTCTCCATGGATGGTAGAGCCAATAGTGGTGTTGATGGCAAGTTCCACAGGAGCCTCTAGTAGAAGCTTCTAAGGAGCAAAATGACAGTGGCACTGCTTGATGGGCCATGGTATTTACTCTTCTCCCAAAGGCAAACATCGGAAGGTCATTAAGTTATGAATCAAAGATTTAGGCAGTAATCACTACTGATGCTGCCTCCATGGAAACAAAATTTGGTCAAGGAGAGAAACAGACAAGGTTTCCCTCATTGTGGAAGAGTATTCTGCAAGAAGGAGCCAGAGAGAACATCCAGATATGGCTCTTTAATGCCAGAGATGGACATAAAAGTTGTGGTGTTGGTGTTGGGCATCAGCCGAAGTTAATACTAGAACGGGCTTTGTCAGAACTGGGTGAAGCATTGGTAAAGAATCGGATCCTACAGCAGGCAGGATGAAGTTATCACAAAGTTATTGAGTCAGTGGTAGAATCATCCATCTACTTGCCTAGAGTTCTCAGGTATTGTGGAGGTAGAGTAAGGTAGGGAATAGAGGTCCAATTGCTAGAGTATCATTGCATCTCTAACGTTGTCTTCATGGGACTAGGGACTTGTAACATACCTGTAGAGCTAAAGAATTTGACTTGTGCCACATTTCCTCTTCTTTTATCTTTGCTAGACTCTCCAATATCTAGGAGAAAGAGAAGGCTAGGCTGGAGAACCAGGAAGAAGGGGAGCTAGTATTCTTCCACAGCTGCGTAATACACTGCATGGAGCTATGGTAGCTAGTTAGAGCACTGCAGCTGGAACTAGGGATACCTGTTGTTCTCTGGGGACAAGGATCCAAGGTTAGACACAAAATCACCAGGCACACCGTTTATCAGCAAGCCTTTAAACATTGGTAGCCTGTAGCCACTGGAATGAAGGTTACCTGTGTGCATCACCATGACCAGCTGATAGTTTAGTTTTTCTTGAATCCAGATAACAATTACACAATACCTTGGGCAGGAAGCCCAGGGAATAATTCTAGGTCAGCTGGGTCTGAAAGTGTTTTCTGGAAGCTATGGCATATAGATTTTAACAGTCCCAGCAGTAAGGCTCCCTAGAGGGTGGGACATGAAGCCTCCATGCTGTGGATGTCTTTCTGTATGCTGTGAATACATGTTGCTCTGATTGGTTGATAAATAAAGGCCTATGGTAAGGGCATGCAGGAAATTCAAACAGATAGACAGGAAGAGAAAGAAAAGGAAAGGAGATGCTGCTAGCCACTGCCAGGAGAAACAAGATGGAAGAAATGGGTTAATTTAAGACACAAGAGCTAGCTAACGAGAAGCCTGACTTGGCCATAGTTTAAAAATAATATAAGCCTGTGTCTGTTTATTTGGAACCAAGCAGCTGCAGGATGTGGGTGGGAGAAATTCCCCAGGACAAGAGAAAACTTCTAGCTACAAATGATACCCAACAGGTCAGCTCAAATTTCTCCCCAAAACCTGAGAAAGTTTAAAAACAGGGAGCTAAAAACAGCTTCCTAGTGTGTCTCTCAGGCCAGCCACAGCCTGTGGGCTTGAGCTACAGCTTGATCTGCAGCATGGCAGATTCCAGCCACAGTACATAGAGGCATCTCCAAGCCATGCAGTATGCTGCATGGTGGATTTAGCTTTTCCTAGTACAAAAAGAAAAAAAAAGGGGAGAAGTTTTTTGGCTACATGCTGCTGGATGTAAGTATAGAGCCAGTGCTTCAGAGTCAACGATGAGATGAGTACGGTTCCCCCAGAGGTGGTAGTAAAATTAGTTCTGTCATGTTGGAAAGCCGAGGTGGGCAGAGCCAGCAGCCAAAGCTGCCATCTCAGTACCAACTACTGCAGTTTAAAGCAATAGATTCACAATAAGACAGATTCAGATGGGATAATAAACTCGAAACAGTTTACAGTATGTGTAAAAATGTGCATAGGCTTGGAAGAGAGAAGAAAGGGAATATAGACAGTTATATAAAGAAATAGAAAGTTTAAAAGAATAAAGTCTTTAAAGAGACAGTAAAAGTAATATAAAAAATAAGCCACATAAAGATGGATATTATACAGAGAATCTGGATTGTGGTATCTTTGGGATTTTTAATTGCATAAAGACATTTGATTGTAAAGGCTGCTCAGTTAAACCAATATGTATATTTTAAAGGTATCTTGACTTCAAAATTTGGATCTAAGGATATGTTGCTTTGGAAAAGAGGCTTTGCTTTTATTTCCACAGGAAACAAGAGGCTATGGATTTGTTCCAGGTTAAGATGGAGCCCATTTGATCAAGCCAGACCTCCTGAACCTTAACAGATAGTACCTATCAACAAAGGTTATAGCCTGTTTTTCCAGGACTTGACCATTATCTTTAATTTTCTCAGGATCCTTATAATAATACATCACCATTTATTAGCAGGAAGTAGCCTAGAAAACTATGCCCACATTCCCAAACAAATGGATGTTTGTCTTTGTTAAGGTTGTTGGTTACAGATTGTTATTGGTCAGAGTCAATCTCTTTCTAAAAAAAGAAAGAGGTATATGATATGGAAATATAGGACAAAGATATGATAGGATAAAAGGGTGGATTGTTGAACCTACTTTTAAAGAGCATCTTGCCTAAAATGTTTTACATTGGAGTAGATTTTAGTTTAATGCTACAAATTTAAAGTTAATTTTGTTATACTATATGTATGTATACTGTAGTTATATTTCTACTCTTGTTTAAGGTATTATGTTTATGTAACTCACTTAAAATTGTAATGTATGATTAAAAAATACAGATTATGTGTTTCCATTTGTTTGGCTATTTGTCCCTGTGCTTTATCCAACCTTGATCTCAACAATTCTTGCTCATATAAATCCTCCTCTTTCTCACTAATTGGACTCTGGGAGCTCCACCTGGGGCCTAGCCATGGATCTCTGCATCCAGTTCCCTCAGTCATTGGATGGGGTTTCTAGCACGACAATTAGGGTGTTTGACCATCCCAACACATGAACTATGAACCAATGGCTGAGGGGCCCCCAACTGGATCAGGCCCTCTGAATGGGTGAGATAGTCGATTGGCTTGATCTGTTTGGGAGGCATCCAGGCAGTGGGACTGGGTCCTGTGCTCATTGCATGAGTTGGCTGTTTGAATCCTGGGGCTTATGCAGGGTCGTTTGGCTCAGCCTGGGAGGAGGGGAATGGACCTGCCTGGACTAAGTCTACCAGGTTGATCTCAGTCCTCGGGGAAGGCTTTGCCCTGGAGGAGGTGGGAAGAGGGGGTAGACTAAGAGGAAGGTGAGGGGGGCGGGAGGGGGGAGAACAAGGGAATCCGTGGCTGATATGTAGAACTGAATTGTATTGTAAAATAAAATAAAATAAAATAAAAAAAGAAATACAAATTAATAACTAGTTATCTATAATAATAAAAATATTAGTAATGTTAGTTAAGTTTCCTAGGTATACCTAGATATAATTCAGTTAAGTAGGTAATCTTCAAACACATCAAAGACCTACAGAATATGGCATTTAAAATGTTTTAAAACCTTAGACTTTTCTAGACAGTGAGACACGTCTGCTCCTGGCAGCACCATTTACTTCAAAAAGGAAGATGGGCATTGAAGACACTCCACATGGAGTTTATCTTCTTCATGGCAAATTTAGCCACTGCGCAAAAAATGCCCTTGTATCAACTGATTGATAGTATGTCATATGAACAGGACATGCAGGACCCATAGGAAGGTAACCACTGAATTTTGCAAGCAAAATGGTCCTTCAGGTTCCTGCTTCAGAGAAGAAACTGCCAGATGTTCTACAGGACACAGAAAAAAAGTGACTGAGAGACTAAGCCTATAGGCTTAAGATGTATGCCCCAATGTTACAGAGGAACTTTGGATGACTGTCCAGGCAGGCAGCTGTCCCTGTCATTATAGATTTTTGGAAGTTGCTTATAATGTTCTTCCTGTTTACTTGGGTAGTATTGTATCCTTCTAAGGTCTTTGATGTAGTTGAAGACTAGATAGTTATAATTATGGTTTTCCTTGGTAATGATAAAACATAAGTTAGATATGAAATCTTGGACTCACAAATATAGGATAGATGATAGAATATTTTCTTTAATTTTGTCAAATACAAGTAGACTAGATATTGTAACTGTAATTCTTGCTTGATAACTGTTCCATTATATGTAATTTTACTATGTTAAAGTTAAAAACTTCCTTAAAAAAAGAAAAGAGGAAGTTCTGTGGATGTCTTTCTGTATGCTATGTGTGTATGCTATGTGATAGATAAATGAATCCATTTGGCCTATGCAAGGCAGCTTAGAGGCAGGTAGAAAATCCAAACAGATAGACAGGAAGAAAAAGGAGATTAAAGGAGATGCTGCCCACTGCTGCCAGAAGAATCAAGATGTAAAGTACTGGGAAGCCACAAGCCACATGGCAAAGTATAGATTCATAGAAATAGATTAATTTAAGATATAAGAACTAGATAACAAGAAGCCTGCCATGGTCATAGTTTAAAAATAATATAAGCCTCTGTGTGTTTACTTGGGTCTGATTGGCTTCAGGACTGGCCAGGTGAGAAAGATTTGTCTTGAGTGCAGGCAAGGCAGGACACAGGAAAACTTCCAGCTACACCTAAGGAAAACTAGGTATCTATGATAGACACTATAGGCAAAGTGAAGTGGTGCCTGGCAAGGTTTTTTTGGTATCTATCCATGAGATGGTCAGTGGGATTAGGCCTTTAGAGAAGATGATATCTGAAGAAAGGTCCTTGTTAATTCAAGCAGTTTCCAGAATGCTGAGAGCTGTAGAAGTAGTCTTTCTTGAAGCTCCTGGATAGCAGCAGCAGTGTTTGCACGTGGGTCTCCATCTGGTTGCACCAGATCCAGAGCCAGTCCCAGGTCCCACAGAGATAAATCTGTTTCCTCAGTCATCAAGACAGTCCCTCTGCTTGTTTTTTTGTTTGTGTGCCTGATGCCTCATATTTTATCACAATGTTGCCAAAATAACTAGTAGAAAGACATACAGTGTTTTTAGCTTCAAAGGAGGAAG
Organism: Peromyscus eremicus; assembly: GCF_949786415.1. Lineage (NCBI taxonomy): Eukaryota > Metazoa > Chordata > Mammalia > Rodentia > Cricetidae > Peromyscus > Peromyscus eremicus. The sequence continues at coordinate 45,689,401 of NC_081431.1, forward strand.
ATTTGAGAATTAATCCAAGTTTAAAAGGCAGGTTTCCCTAGGAAAATGGATACATTTTCTTTTAGGCAGCATAATGTCCTAAAGAGATTATGTTCAAATATCTGTGTTTCTAATCTGTTCTACTTTATTCACAAATAATTTTCAGTATGAATTCATACATTTCTTGGTCGACTGGCTCATGCCTTTTATCTCAGGACCTGAAAGGATGAGGTGGGATCCTTGCTGTGCCTAGCTTAAAGTTGTATAAACACAATCAAACAAAATAAAACAAACTGTCCACCCACTATAACAGAGATAGAGATAGCATTAGGTAGAAGGAAGTAGAGCTCTCTCTCTGTCCCTCTCTGTCTGTCATCTGTCTCTCTGTCTCTCTCTCTTTTTCTGTATGTTTCTTGGTTTGTTGTTTTATTTTGTTGTTTTGAGACAGGTATGGTGGTTTGAATGAAAATTTTCCTGCATAGGCCCATATATTTCAATACTTGGTTCCTGGCAGGGGGACTATTGGGAAGGATCAGAAAGTTGAGGCCTTGTTGAAATAGGCATGTCCTTGCTGGAAGAAATGTGTCACTGGTGGTGGGCTTTGATGGTTTCAAAAACCCATGCCAGGCCCAGTGTTACTCTCTCTCCCTGATCCCTGAGGCTCAGGATGCAAAGCTTGAGCTACTGCTCCAGCATCTTCCTGCATGCCACTATGCTCCCAGTCATTATGATGATGCACTAAGCCTCTAAAACTGTAAGTAATTCCCCAATTAAATGTTTTAATTTATAAGAATTGCTTTGATCATGGTGTCTTTTCACAGCAATATAACACTCATTAAGTCATAAATTTGAACAAGAATGGGATATTGCTCTGACAGGCCTGACCATTTTGTTTGTTGGAAGAATATGGAAGACTTTGGGATGTTTAACTAGAAAAGTGGTTGAACACTTTAAGCAGGGCTTGCTTGGTCTCCTTAGTAGAAGCACAAAAGACAGTGATGTGGACTGTTAGGAATACAGCTTAAGAAGTTTCAGAGGGGAAGAGTATTAATAAGTAGCCCAGAGACCATTCTTGTGATATTATGGCAGAGTGGAATGCTTTTTTCCCCTCTTCTCTTAGGAATTGCTATGGGCTAAAATAGTTATGGATTAATGGCTTTGGCAGAGGATATTTCAAGATAGCCTCTTAGTGATTTTGTCACATGTTTTCTAGTAATCACTCTTATGCAGGTCTACAATGAAAAGGAGCAAGTAGGGCAATGCAAAATTTACAGTTGGAGAAGAAAAAAGAGCATCAGGAAGGGTCATGTTGGAGCCAAGTAGCCTTTGTTCAAGGAGATAAGTTTTGTTTTGTTTTTTTTTTAAGCCCAATGATGGGGGCTGGAGAGATGGCTCAGAGGTTAAGAGCACTGACTGCTCTTCCAGAGGTCCTGAGTTCAATTCCCAGCAACCACATGGTGGCTCACAACCATCCATGATGAGATCTGGTGCCCTCTTCTGGCCTGCAGACATAACACTGTATACATAATAAATAAATAAATCTTTAAAAAAAAAAGCCCGATGATAAATGGAATAAAGGAAAAGACACTACCCAGGTGTCCTAGTCAATGTCTTATTGTTGTTGTTAATAGATACATGACCATGGCAGTTATAATAAAGGAAAACATTTAATTGCATATGGCTCACAGGTTTAAAGGTTTAGTCCATTATCATCATATCAGGAAGCATGGTGGTGTGCAGGCAAAAAGGTGTTGGAGAAAGAGCTATGAGTTCTACATCTGGATCAGCAGGAAGCAGCAAGCAAGACTGACATTGGGCCTGGATTGAGCATTTGAAATCTCAAAGCTCACCCCCATGACACTACCTCCAATAAAGCCAAATATGCTCCAAAAAGGCCACACCTCCTAATAGTGCCACACCCTATGAACCTATGGAGGCCATTTTCTTTCAAATCACCAAGCCGGCTATGCTTCCAACTAGTGACAAGGAATCAAAAGAAAGCTTCAGTAGCAAAGGGAACCATCAAAACAATGAAAGCTCATGCAAACATAATGGAAGGAGGGGGGCCAAAGTTCCAGATGTAGCAAGCAGAAGAAATTGGCAGCTTTGGCCAGGTGGTTCTGGTTTAAGAGTCAGACATACAGGAACAGGGGTATGGGATATTCCTGCACTGCTAAGGAAAGCCATGACTGATAATTTCAGAGAAATTTGAGTCAGTCCTATTTCAGAAGGCTGTGGATCAATCTCTAGTGACATAAGTGTAAAGCAGCTGGTCACCAGCAGGGAATTATAAAGCAGGAGGTCCTGGTGAGAAATAGAGGCTAGTACAGTCTTCAGGGATCTGACTCTTTGTAACCCAATTTGGCCCACAAACAAGAACCAGCTGGAAAGCAGCACCTAAAATATGAGACTATGGAAGACATTTCAAATTTATATCATAGCACATAAGATCTGGAAGGAAGAGGCCTCAAATCCAGGTGTCCTTGGTGACTGTTCACTGAACCTAAACTACCTTAACCGATAAATTTAGATCATGGCTCACAACTGATGCCACTGGATTGCCCTAAGTAGTCTGAATATTCACAGAGAGAATAAACAGAAAACAAGCAAGCAAATAAAAACACATAAAAAAGCAAACCATTCTAAATGTTGTAATTATGACAAAAAAAAAAAAGAAAAATAACTCCTATGTCATTAACACAGTCTACTCCCTACAGCACTTGAGTTCTCATTAACAGTCAGGAGTAGCAACTAAGGATCCCAGTGTAAAATGGCTGAAAACTGAGAGATTTTAATGCTATTACCAAGAAGCTAAGGCAAGAGGATTGTAAATTCAAGTCTTACCCATCCTACAGACCAAGGTCAAGCTTAATCCAGATACTGAGAATGTGTTTCAACACAGCAAGTGAAAGGAGGCTTTGTATATGCATCTTTTTAGTAGTAATCTTAAATAACATATGAATGACCCAAGTTTCAGTTTCAATGACACAAACATGAAAGTAAAAATAGAAGCAAACAAAAACACAAATTATCAAAGAAAAATTTATTATTAAAGAATTCTCAACAAGCAAATTACAAATCTGTAGCTAAAACTTTTCCTTTGTCTCACCTGGCCTGCGATCAGGACAAATCTCTCTCACCCACTGGTCCCATGACTGCTTGGACCCAAGTAAACACACAGAGGTTTATATTATTTATGAACTGTGTGTCCATTAGCTCAGGCTTATTGCTGACTAACTCTTACACTTAAATTAACCCATAATTCTTGTTTATGTTTAGCCACGTGGCTTGGTACCTTTTCTCAGTTCTACCTTCACATCTTGCTTCCTCTGTGTCTGGCTGACAATTCCTGACTCAGCCTTCCTCTTCCCAGAATTCTCCTTGTCTACTTCTCCCACCTATACTTCCTGCCTGGCTATTGGCCAATCAACATTTTATTTATCAACGGTTTAGAGCAACACATTCACAGCATACAGAGCAACATCACCCATCACAAATCCAAATATATATTTGCATATATGTGTTTGTGTGTACATATATTTATATATATGCATATGTATGTATGAATGTATCTGTATACTTGTCTATGATATGAACTTTTATATTCAACAAATATAGTGCTAATCTTATGTACTGACTTATGAAATGAAAAACTAAATTGTCAGGATTCCCTTCTCCAAGAGCATAGGTAGAACATTCTAAAATTCATCTTGTTTCAAAGATACTCACTATATGTGTATTAATGAAAACTAACCAGGCAGTGTTGGCACATGCCATTAATCCTAGCACTTGGGAGGCAGAGGCAGGTGGACCACTGTGAGTTCAAGGCTAGTGTGGTCTGCAGGTCAAGTTCCAGGACAGGCTCCAAAGCTGCAGCGAAACCCTGTCTCCAAAACCAAACCAAACCAAACCAAACCAAACCAAACCAAACCAAACCAAACAAGACAAAAAAACAGTCCAATGTAGTTCTTGTGGAAAACTATAATTTATAAATTTTCTTCTTCAATGATATTCAGTGGTGTGGCTGTGAATAACCACAAATATATTAAATCAAATAATACTTAAAAAAATAACCCTTTTAGACCTCACAGATAGCTCAGTGGCTTAAAGGCACTTTATATCAAGCCTGATGACATGAGTTAGTTCACCAGGACTTACATGATGGAAAGAGAAACCAACTCTTGGAATTTGTCTTTTGATCTCCATTTGTATTGTGCACACCAAAACACATACATATCCAATAATACAAAATTTAATATAATTTATATATATATGTATATATGTATATATGTATGTGTATATATATATATATATATATATATATATATATATATATATATATATATATATATATATATTAGGCTTTCTCAGTCCCCATTAGAGAAAAATTGCTGGCTCCTCTGGATCTAGACAGACAACTATATGTATCTATTAAACATGGTTATCCTATATTAGTGACCAAACCACTCAAATTTTAAGATGCCTGTACATGTCCCAGTTAATTGTGCACAGTAAAATTTGCACAAATTTCAACAGCATAATCATATGTAGTATATATTATTTCTAGTGGAAACAGTATTTCTTAATTTATATTTTTGTTGATTAATGCCTTTAATAAGAAAAACAATACTTATTTTACTGCAATCAATTCTATACTAAAACAATTTTCCAGTTTCTCAAAAAAAAAAAAAAGAAATTACAATGGTTTCTAAATCTGTTTTAATCAGACACAATTCATTTTTTGCCACACAGAGTTTATGGTATAAGTTGTTAATAAAATGTTAGGAAAGTGACATGAAAAACTGCATTTTTTAAATTCACTACACTCAAGGCAATTAATACATTCAAATATGTTAGAAGCAGCTTTCTGTTCTCAGCTAAAAGCTTTCATCATGCTTCTTACACAGCGTAATAGCTCAAGATACAGAGACATAGTTGAATGTCAACCTGCATTGTTGAGCCTCCAATCTATTATTTATATGTTTGTCAGGATGCAACTCATATTTAAAGACTCTACTTTGAAAAAAATAACTGTGAACCAGATAATCAGATGTACTGATGTTCCTAACTTCTTGTTCAGTCAATGTCAGTTTTAGGGGGCGGGGGAATAAAGGAATGTCAAAAACTCCCTTTCCCTCCAGTAAAGCACTGTTGTATGTATGTATGTATTTATAATTTATATTTAACCTCCAAATGAAATGAAGCTAATTATAAATTTCAAATCCTTATCTTTTTGTATTAATAATTCCAATACTTTATGATCTGTTCTACTTAAACATATGGAGCTTTAGTTCAAAACATTATACAATATAATATACTTATCTTTAAAGTGTGATTTTGAACATATGTCAGTTACTCTGAGGTATAAAACAGTTTGTCTATATTGTCCCACTTTGTGAAGTATGGGAGTATATCTGAAAAGTATCAAAACAACTAAGAGTGAACACTAGCTATTTTCCTTGTCTTCCTGACCCCGAAAGCTTTGATTTCCTTTTTTGAGCACTACTTTGTTTTACCAAAAATCCACAATTCAGTTGCTTGACACGGTTACAGTAGAAATGTAAATTATTTAATTACATTTTGTATGACCCTGATCTAGAGCCAGTAAAAGAACTGTGAACAGTATTATATGATTAAATTCATCATAACCTATGAAACCGGGGATTTGTGTATTCCTCTCATGTGTTTAAATGCCACTGTTTAATCACAACTAATAAACATGTAATAGTTCAAAAAGTGTAGATTTCTCCCTTCAATTTGTAACTGAAAGAATTAGATCCTAGAAGCGAGATTTATTGATGATTCATGGAAATCAATTTCACTAAAAGGCATTTTAAGGACATCAACAAGCAATGTGGTTACCCATGGCAAAATTAAGCATAAAAACATATTGCCTCTGAGGCAGAACAAAATCATTTCTTGCAGGGAACAATATTGCAGACTCGCAGCATGAGACTTGAATTCTATTTCAGGGAAGAGACGAGAAAAGAAAAACACATTAATAATAATCTTCCATCTATGATCATGGAAATTTAAATTTCCTGCCTTGAACGTATGCTAGAGTAAGAAAGCTGCAGTCCCTACCTTTTCGTCTGAAAGTGAATTATTGTTATTATTATTATATTATTATTAAGTTACAGGATATATATTCATTTTTTTTAAACAAAATTGGTTATCACAATCATGTTTGACTTTTTTTTTAAATCTTCCTTGTTAAGTTGGCATAGAGAAAATTCTGGTCTTTTTTTTCCATTTTGAATGTTGTAGAGGAAGAGAAATATTTCTATCAAAGCCGTTTTTAGTGAAGGCTCAGAAGTTAAGAGCACTTTTTATTCTTAGAGATGACACAGGTTCTGTTTTTTAGCATCCACATGTTAGCTCACAGCCACATGTAAATCAAGTTTCAGGGGTTTGTCAACCCCCCTTCTGGCACCCAGCATACACAATACACATACATAAATGCACATGAAACTCTGAGACACCTAAAATACATGTAAATAGGTCCTTAAAAAATGTTTGTGCAGTCAGCTTCAATTAATTGATACTGTAAAGTAACATGCTTTTGACATGTCAGGTTCCCTTCCCTGGTTTTGTTGTTGTTGTTTGTTCCTTAATTTTTCTGGAACACACTGCCTTGATACTTCTCTGTCTTCCCATTGGATTTGCTGTAACTCCAAACATGGTTTTGAGCAGCTGTTTTCTCTTCAATTGAGCAGAATCTTCAGATATGGCTGAAGTGGTAAATGACAGACTCCGACTTTACCCCAGGCCTTACAATGTCCTCCTGTGGAGTATTTAGTTCTTCTACAAGATGATCACTTCAGGGTTAGAAAACAAGCCATTTTTCCAATAGGGAACTCTTCATTTTGTTTTATTATTGTGCCACCCAGACTACTGGACTTTTTAAAATCTAGTTCCTTAAAAGAAAAACTTTCTGCTCTGAGATAATGAAAAAATGCAAAGGAATAGCAATATCCAGAACAAACCAGTTGAATACACACAATCATCATGCAACTTCATACTGCGATATATTATCCCTGATGCCATAGAGAAGATGTACTATATTTAGTCTTAATATCATAGAAACAGCAAGGATTCAAAATTGTACATTTGTCAGTCCCCATAGGAAACAATTTCATTTCCCATAATTTTCTCTTTCAGAGTCACCAAGAATGTATTCTCTCTTCTCATCTCTCATGCAGCTCTCTGCTTTTTTTTTTTTTTGTAGTGACTGAAAAGCCTCCACTGATGCCTTTCTGAAATTCTCGATTTATTCATCATTTTCTTTTCATAAGATTATTCTGTCTTAAATCTTTAAGAATATTATTCAGTCTCAAAATTATTTTACTCACTTAAAGTTAAAAAAAGTCTTTCTGTACTTGGTTTATCTTGGCGTCAACTACATCATCACCGTTGAATTTTATTTCCCCTTTTGTGCTGAGATACTTACATAGATGACTAAGTCCAGCTAATCTACCTCTACACATCTAAATCTGTGATTATGACCTGTGACTACATTAGCTTTTGAAAAGACCTGTATCTTCCTGAAGTGAAGTTACTTATGAAAGTACTCAGCATGACCCTGGACAGATGCTTTCTATTGACCTTTTGTGTGTGTGAAGGAAAAACACCAATTGAACTGTAGGAGTCTCTATAGAACCTTTCCAGCATCACGTTCTCTCCTTCATTGTAAGGATACATCATTCTATTTGCAGATAAGTGTTCTTACAGATATTTCTTGGCATACAGATGCCTCAAATGGCTAATGGTCTTGATCATCCTCATTACAAGACAAAGATGCTCTTTAATACCAACACATTTTATTCTGGAAAGCTCGCTTTGAGTTTGAAATTGGGACATTTCAACATAGGTAATAGGTGCAATTTAAGTAGAAATTTCACTACGTACAACCTGACATTCATAATTATTCTAAACTGTCAAGTTGGTTTTACACAATGAATAAATCATGGCAAATCTAAAAATATAATAAAGCCTGGAGGAGATGTGCAAACATTTATTGATAGTGTCCATACAAAATAATCCCTAATTTTTATGTATGTTTCATGTCTGATATTTTTCATTCTCTATGTGCAATGAATTTCATGATAGCTAACATAATGTAGACACTGATGTAGCATAGAAAAATAATGAAAAAGTGACCAAGCAAAGCCTAAGCACATTGTAATCAAAATCTCTGTGAAGGTCTGGAAGGTAGGAAATAAATTGTATGAGGAGAAAGAAGTAAAGACATCACATCAATGTTTTTATTATATCAGGTTGTTGATAGAACAACTGTATTATTAATGTATTTGTCGGTGTGTGACTGTATGCACACATATGATGTTGCAAGTGCAAATATGTGAACCTGAACGTGGAGGCCCCCCAAAATATTCAGATGTGGTTCCTCAGGCAACGAGACTGCATTTTTCACCGCTCAGTGAGCTCCAGAGATCTCTCTTTACCTTCCTGCGCTAGGATTACAAGGCACAGGACCCTTCCAGGTTCTGAGGGTGGAACGAAGGTCATCAGGTTCTACAGAGTAAACCCTTGGTAAAGCCCTGTAACAGTGATAATATTATGTCTGATTTGATGCAGACACACCTAGGATATCGATAAAACACCAACACAGCTGGGGTAAAAGTGCTTGCTATAGAAGTCAGACTCCCAGAGTTCTACTTCCAAAACCCATAGGAGGAGGAGAAAACACTCTCAATAGTTAATTTTTGACCTCCAAACAACTGCATTGGTATGTGTACACTAGTGTATATACACATGCACACAGACACACATACGTATGTACATACACACACACTTTAATAAATGGCAGGCCTCCCAAAGATATAAACCAAATATGGCATATCAAGTTGCAATAAGACTAGGCACATGCCCTGGTTAGTTGATTCTGTGGGTTTTCTTGTGGTAACCTTCACTTCTCTGTTTTCTACAATCCTTCCTCCAAGTCTTCTACAGGATTCCCTGAGGTCTGCCTAATGTTTAGTTCTAAGTCTCTGCATCTGTTTCAATCAGTGGCTGGATGAAGCCTCTCTGATGATGATTGTGTTAGGCTCCTGTCTATGAGTATAGTAGAATATCAATAGGAATCATTTCTTATACTTTTTTCTTTTCTTTCTTCCTTTCTTTCTTCCTTTCTTTCTTTCTTTCTTTCTTTCTTTCTTTCTTTCTTTCTTTCTTTCTTCCTTCCTTTCTCTCTTTCTCTCTTTCTCTCTTTCTTTCTTTCTTTCTTTCTTTCTTTTCTTTCTTTTTTCTTTTTTCGCTTGCTTGCTGGTCCTGTTTTGTTCTATCCTACGTGTCCATGCTATTTTGCCTCTATTCTACGTTTCTGGGTTATCAAGCTTCTGGTTTGTGGCCCTCCAGGGAGTGTCACAGGTGGGTTACCACTTACAGCATGGATCTCAAGTAGGACCAGTCATTATTTGGCCACTCCCACAATTTCTGTGCTGTCTTTACTACAGCATATTTTGCAGGAAGGACAAACTGTAGGACACAGGTATTGTGGCTGAATTGGTATCCCAATTCGTCCACTGGAAGTCTTACCTGGTTACAGGAGATGGCCATTTCAGGCTCCCCATACCCCATTTCAGCTGTTTTATTTTTAATGAAGCAGGTTTTACTTAAGGAGTGTACACAGGGTTAATGAATACAATAATTATTTGCTAAATTTGCTAAATTTCCTAGCATCTTTCACTTCAAAACCCAGAGCTTGTATTATCTCTTCTTGTATGTACATAAGAGAAATGTAAACAAAGTCAAAATACTGATTTCTTTTATTAAATTAAATTGATTTGTGGTATTTCTTATTTGTTTTCATTTATCTACTTTCCTTGGCTTATTTATTATTTTCCTATCTCCCTAGTCCAAGGAGCACAAACATGCACCATTAAAGTCATCAATAGTCAAATATGCATAAATTAGATTTGGAGGTTATTAAATATCTTATCTTTAATAAGCATATGAGTAAAGGGTAAATTTTTATTTTTTTAATTTTTTTATTCATTTTACATGCCAACCACAGATCCCCCTCTCATCCCTCCTTCTGCTCCCTCACCCCCACCTTCCCACCCAACCCCTGATCCATCCCTCATCCCCTCCTCCAACAGGGTAATTTCTCCCATGGGGGACAGATCAAAGCCTGGTACACTCAGTTGAGGCAGAACCAAGCCCCTCCCCCCTGCATCAAAGGTGAGCAAGGTGTCCAACCATAGGTAATGGGATCCAGAAAGCTGGCTCATGCACCAAGGATGGACCATGATCACACCTGATCATGTCAGGGGCCTAATATTTTAATTTTTAAAACATTTTTATTCATAGTTCTGACATGTGCAGAATTTGAGCTCTGAGACATTTTAGTCTACATATAAATAAATTGTTAGCTAGATTTTTATTGTAAGATAAGATTTCGGCTAGGCACAGTTGTGCCTGTCTTCAATCCCAGGACTTGGGAGGCAAAATTCTGGTAGAGAGAGAGGGAGAGGTGTTGGAGGAAGGAATAAAAGTAAGGAGGGAAGGAAGGAAGAGGAAAGGAATGAAGAACAGTATTGGAGGCTGGTGAGATGTCTTAGTGTTTTAAAAAGTGAGCTGAACAAGCCTGATGACATGCATATGATCCCCAGAGAGAGAACCAATCCCAAAAATTGTCCTCCAATTTACACACATGTGCCTATCTTTGTCTCTCTCTCATGCACAAATAAATAAAATGAAAAATCAAACACAAGAAGAAGAATGTCAATAAACCACTAGGACAATAGCAAGTAATATACAGCATGAGGCATGATGAAGAATTAGACATGCAGAAATCAACTCAAAAGCTGTTCATTTGGTTGAAAAATATACAGTTAGTATACCTGAAAAGGTACAGTTAGTGAGGATTCTTTTAACTGAATAAAAAGTGGAAAAAAAAGGGAATTTATACAAAATTTAGTATTAAATAAATTTTATTTCAAAATCCTTGCCACCATTTTATATATATATAAATATATATATATATATATATATATATATATATATATATATATATATATATATATTATATTTTACACATTCTTTGATAATCTCTGTGGCTGACTGTGCTTTTTCATCATCTAATAGCCAAACTGTTGTTTATTCTAGAAGTTTCCATTGAATCTGAGGTTTTCCCACCCTTATTCTCATACTTTAGACATCTAAAGTTTTAGGACTGTCTTCACAGAGGCCAAGGAAACACAGTCTTATAGAGCACTCAATAATTTTTGTCATATCACCTCTTAGACAACATGATCATCATTATTTTGTGAAATCTGCAATAATTAAGAAAACCTAGAGGCCTAGAAATAATACAAAATTTTCTCTTAAGAGGGCTGTGTTCTGAATAAGATGCCTCCATTTCTAAATCTAAGTTCAATTCAGATCACAGATATTGAAAAAATTCTTTTACACCTGTGTGGCTTTATTTTTCCATTAACATATAGAGAAACTGGAAAGAAAATGCCATTATATTTTACCTTCAAGTTTTTTTTTGCCTACTCCAAATATTTTTGTTATTTATAGTTTAAACAAAACACTGTATATTTTAAGGAATTTTACCTTGGTTCTTGAAATATATTTTTTCCTGAGACAATATATGTCCCTGGATTTAGAGTCCTCTACTTCCATGAAATTTTCTCTTTGTTCATAGCAGTAACTAGCACCTTTAGAGCATAATATGGTTTTACATTCATAATTAGGGTTTCTAATTATATGTAATGTAACTGAAATTTTAAGATAATATGCTCCCAACCACAAATAATTAGAAATAAAATTTTATTTAAAATGAATAAAATCATTTATACTTAACATTAATTATGGGAGACCCACTCCCAACTTTTAAAGGGTTCTTAAGTGAAGGAGAGAAGAATAAGAAACATTTTAGATAGAAAGATAGCAGAGATGAGACAGACAGAAACACAGGATAGCTTCGGGAGAACCTGGATCAAAATCTACTGGCCACTTTTGTCTTTTTAAAAGGGCTTTTTATAATAATGCCAAGGGGTGGGGCAAAAGACCTCCCCCTTGCTAGATCAAAGCATACCGCACACCCAAGTGCAGACCCTTCCACACACCTGGTAACCACACACATGGTCAAGCCATCCTTCTATGCAGCCCTGCTGGGGAAAGCAAGCTCAGATCTCACTAGGAAATATCTTTGGGCTCCCACAATTAATAAGATACTAAATTCTTGAACATGTAGGTATTTTGAAATTCTGTATAGACAATTTTGTAAAAGTTTTAATCAGGTATCAAATCTTGGAATGAAATAAGATTTTACATTTTTTTCATTTGAGTCCATTCTTAAATTTTTTGTTAATTTTATTTTTGAGATTAATATAGTTATAACGTCTCTCTTCTCTTTCCTTCCTCTAATACCTTCCATAGATCTCTCCCTGCTCTCCTTCAAATTCACAGAAACTTCTCTTTATAACAGATGAAGACCATTACAACAAACCAAAAACAATCAAAGTATAAAGCTGTGGAGTTCAGTCCTAATGATACAGCCACAAAACTTCCCCATACCTAAGGCTTAGTGACCATTGCAGGGGAGAGTACAGACAGATAGTAAGAGACAGAGGGTCAGGGAGTTTTCTTTGAGATTAAGTCTCTTAGTAATATCAGAATCATCATCAATAATGTCTCACCAGCATGACTCCATAACACGAACTAAATAAGAATGAGATATATGAACATTCCAAATGTTGAGTCTTGAGAATATGTGTAATTGAATGCATAAAATGAAAAGCCAAAATA